>NC_083653.1:3737759-3972759 GCF_963576545.1 Limanda limanda | reverse complement strand
GTCAACAGGAGGGAAATAAAACAAGGCTGAAGTCATGAGGGGAGCAGGATATACAAGTGCTAGCCCTGCATATCGAAGAGGGAACCCTCGTAAGCTTCAGTCAGACCAAGCGTTAAAGATGAAGAGGGTGAGCTTCAGGTGCTCTTCATCACTCTCTCCCCTGACTTGCAGCAACGCTTTGCAGAACAACTCCACTTCCGCCTCTTTACATCAAGCTGCATACTTTGGAGGCTGCTGCGAACATGATCCTCAAACAAGCCTTTGGAGTCCCAGTCGGTGCTGGCGTCACTGCCAGGTGCCGGCCGGACCCGTCTGGCAACACTTCACAAGATCCCGAACTCAGACTCTGGCTCTGAGAATCTTCAGAACTGTGAGAACACGTACATGTGCACATGCCATTGTTTAATCAAGCGACCAAAACTAACAGACTAAACACAAGAGTCAAGACGTCCTCACGTGTTTCAGACCCCTGGACACCGGCTGAGGCCCTTTCATCATAGATCCAATTTCAAACCCCTGCCACACACCTCTGATTCAAGGTGGGACGCTTTAAAATGGCCCCAATGCACTATGGGATATAAGTAACAGTAGCCCCCCATCGTAATGATGACCCCATCAGAGCAGTGCCCTCTACTGACTGATTATCAGATTGCTGGCAAGCGCTCTACCAAACAGAAATTAGATGCAAAAATAAAAGTCCAGCATGATTTTCCTGAGCACTTTTTACGTTTTATATCCAAAATCCAAATATATTCAATTTATAATGTTATAAGACGACTGACTCAGAAGCCATGGAATTGTTTTAGCAGGAAAATGGGTGAAATGATTTTTGAAAGGATCAAACCTCTTCCCAATAATTGTTCTGCTGATTGACTTATTTGTTAATTAACACATTCAGCTCTAATGAGTGCTATGATAGTAATAATAATATGAAACATTGAACTCTCCAGCATCCACAGCGTGCAGCGTTGGTGTCTTTAAGTCCCGGTCGTCACAGTGACAAACATTCAAAAGTATTATAATTATTATTGCTTTTGTAAAACTGTTGTGAAAAAAGTGAAAAATCTTCAACATCAATCAGAAGAAGGTGAAAATTAAAACTAAAAATCCCTCTGGTCTCAGGTGTAAAAGTTGTGATGTTTTTTAACTATGCTTGTTTAATACAATACAAAAAACAGTCTGTAGTAATGCTGACATGCATAAAAAGTTACTCCATCATAAAACATGGTATGAATTATACACGTTTTAGTTTCGCACAAAGTCTCAAAGATTATCCAATAAAGTAAAACTCAAATCGTTGAAGAAATCCCCTGAAGGCAGACTTGATATATCACATTACAGAGGCCAAAGAAACATGTTGTGTGAGGCCGCCGTGACCTTTGACCTCCGGCCACAAGTCAAATCAGCTAATCCGTGAGATCAGAGGAGAACATTTGTACCACATTTGAAAGAAATTCTCTCAAGATGTTCTGGAGATATCACGTCCACAAGAATGTGACGGACGGATGAAACCCGGAAAACACAGAGCCTCCGGGCCGCTAAAAATACACAACACAAACATGTGTCCGACCCACTACTCCCTTTTGTGTTGCTTTAACTCCTGTCAAGACTTTTTTAATCTGGTTTCTCTGACACAGTCGTGGTATAAAAACAGAAACCAGGTCAAACACCAAGACGGCCCTTTAACATGAGGTAGAGAAAGTCAGTTCTGGCCGCGGTCAAATTTATATCGGTGTTCATATGTTAGTGGGGCGGAGACATTTTGATCGAGGACACCACAGATTATAAGAGCGAAGGGAATTTAACTACAAGCCCGTGGAGGATAGAAAGGTTCACGATGCATGAAAAATATTCTCCTGCTTCATACATAAATCATGGCTGCGTGAAGAGACAGGTTCCTGCACATGTTCTGCTCCAGCGTGTGGTCGGGTGTGTTCTTAAAGCTCAGACGGAGACGAGAGCCAGGACACTTGGGAGGTACCAACTTTGTTGGATTTGAGAGGAGCTATAAAGTTTAAAACCCACTGAGAGAGAAGTAACAATTAGAAGAAAACACTTGTATGTTATGGTTGGTTTAGTCTGTGTGTTTGTGTTTGTGTGTGTGTGTGTGTGTGTGTGTGTGTTTGTGTGTGTGTGTGTGTGCACTAATACTGAAACAACCCAACGTTTGGCAGTAAACACCGACAGACCCACTGTTATAAATTGTGCAGGGCAGGCGTCCCAGCATCCATCTGTTTATACTCATCTGTTCTCTTTCCTTCATAATCACTTCATCTGTCGATGGCAGTGACTCTCGTCCAATTCAAAACCCTGTTAGCTGCAGACTTGTACTTTCTTTACAAACATAAAGCACAGAGTAAGCAGTGGTTTGGTGATGAGCAGGTTAAAAGACACACAGATGTTACGGTTCAGATGTGAAAGAATACGTGACAGGAGAATGTTCAGCTGCGTTTTTTAAACTGGGATATCAGGGCTGAAAATCCCCAGATGACTGTTAACTGAGCGGCGGAATATGATGAAGCACAAAAGCCATTTCTACACGATACGGAGAAGAGCAGCTGCCTGCAAATGAAACTTCGGTTCACCAGCGGTCGTCCATCACAGTCCAATCGGTTTCCTTACGAGCCGCTTCAGCTCGTCAGCAGCTCGGAGACGACGGACGATTTCTGAATATGCGATTTCGTCAAATCAGTTTTTTTCTCCACACTGGAGGGAAAACAAAGCACCAGCCGATCTCAGATCAGCCTCTGAGGGCAACTTCACAAAGCTGACCTTTGACCCTTCACACGTGAGCTCTGGGATCCAGTCTGATGAAGACTCCTGTCGGTTGATCAGAGAGTAAAATCTCTCACTACGCAGTCGATAAAACCAGAATTTAGTCTTTGCACCGTGAAGCGGCTTGAAAAAGGAAGGCACAGTTTGAGGAGACGTTGAGCCTCCGGGTTAGACGCTGCAGGTGACGCCAGCGTCCTCAACGTGGCCGCAGTTGGTTTTGCCCCAGCCAGGAAAGTTGCACTGGTGGATGGTGTCCTCCGTCCCTGTGCACGCCACGTCGTCCATCCAGATCAGACCAGTTCCTGCACAGAGAGAAGGACCACGTTAGAAAAGCATCAGAGGGAGCGACGCACTGTAAATGCCTCAATCAGGCAACGCTAGCTTTATTGATATTGTCATTATGCCACTTTACAATAAGCTGTAGATCATATCTCATTTCTCTGGTTGGTTATTAGACGATCCAGAGAGAAGGGGGCGGGAGTCGAGTCCATGAACCAGTTCCCTGGCCATGCATTTGTTTAAATTTCCTCTTTTCTAACATCTGTGTTCTTTTGTCTTTTGCTTCCTTCTCTGTCCTGTTTTGGAAAAATATTCTGTCCAGTAAAAACACGACTGTTTATAAACAGAGAAACAGGAAGATCCGCTTTCCAGGAAACTCAAAAACAAGGCCACCATCTCCGCTACAGAACATATGACATGTGGAAAGCAATGAATGAAAAAGGATCTAATCCCCCAACTTTTCTTTATAATTTTGAATATAATTGCAGCGGCCCAAGACAGACTTCACATCTGGACTGGAACAGCAGCTGCTGAACCTCCGTCGTGTCTCTGACGGATTGTTCATGCTTCACTTTCCCTCGTCTGTGTCAGAGAAATGAAACCGGAGCCGATGAGACTGAACACGTTGCCTCTCTGTGTACACACATAGTGTAAAGGTCATAAACACAGACTGTACACGAAGACAGACAACAAAAGAGGCATCTCCATCGCCCCCAGGTGGCCGGCTGCAGTATAGGTCCTCCAGGTTAACAGATGGGACAAAATACAAGTCAAGCTGTTCATGTTTCTGGTGATATAAAAACATTTTGCGGTTGCATTTACGTGAATTTTCTTTGATTATTCTGCTTTATAGGAGTCTGATGAGACGCAGAGAACTGCGAGTGCTTCCTCACAGACTCGTGCATCAGATAAAATCATATCTGGTAATAAAAGCGTCCCAGCTGCTCAGCAGATCTTTTGGCAGGACGCTTTCTCGCTATAAACTTTGGATCCTGTTTGGGAAAGCAGAACCACTGGAGAGTTTCAGAAAGTCCCGGACACTCTGGGGTTTGAGAGGATACTCAGCTGCGGGAGGGAACAGCATTCGGCTGCTCTCTTCAGTCGAACACACTCTGAGGGTTTTAAGCTCGACTCGTTAATGATATATTTTAAGCAGTATCTGGAGAGAGAAGCTCACGGGACGGGAAACTTACGCCACATCTCAGAATAAATAATCAAATATCAGAAATCATCAGAGTATTTACAGATTAAATACCAACTTCTATTGCCTTTTTTAAAATGTGGAACTATTGTCTATTGCCTGCTTCGTCCAGACGAACCCGACCATGTATATAAGTATCCGACGTAACTTTTGTTGTCTGTTGTGCAGACTCAGCATCTTCCTGCATCAGTCCCTGGACTTTTCCTGCTTTTGTCATTGGAAGCGAGTTTCAGACTCAACCTGCCGCAGCGTGTGAAACGAGCCGGCACAGACGTGTTGGGATTCATGAATCTCTCGCTGCAGTCGACCCCGGTTCCCTCCGTGTGTTTTATGTTGTGTTGTTGCTCAGATGAAGAAAGTTGCTTTGAAGACCCGTCTAAGACAACTTCAGTGTGAGTCAGCAGTAAAGAAACCTGATGGAGACTTTGTGTGTTTTTGTGTTTTGGAATACGTTCAGTGTGAAATATGTTTTTTGAAAGTGCGGACTTGGGTTCGGGGAAGTTTCAACTTGGCTCGTTTCTGTTTTTAGATTTTTTTTGACTACATTGAAGGCTCAAGTTGCGCAACAGGATATTAAAAGAAAAATAAAACAGCATGAAGTTTAGATCATCATTGGACACATTCACTCTCAAGTGAAAAACAGACTTATAGCATTAAAGTCATTTTCTGTTTACATTGACCCCAAAAAAAAATCCAGAATCAAATCTCTCTTTCTCAAAGAGCTTTTAGTTTGGCACGACATACGACGCCACCCTCTTTGCTCCCTTAGAAAC
This sequence comes from Limanda limanda, assembly GCF_963576545.1. Lineage (NCBI taxonomy): Eukaryota > Metazoa > Chordata > Actinopteri > Pleuronectiformes > Pleuronectidae > Limanda > Limanda limanda. Next base: position 3,967,731 of record NC_083653.1, on the reverse strand, counting down.
AAAACATGGGTTGGGAATGAAAGGGAGACATTTGAGGAGGAGCCACAGAGGATCCAAATGTTGCATTTAAAGGTTGATATACATCTACTAACTCCAGGAAACTACAGAGATGTCCGCTTGTATGAGCCGATTTGGTGCAATTTGGACACACAATATGTTTTAAGATTAAACAACTGTAAATAAACAGGTGACCAGTGCGTCATTAATGTAATTGACAATGTGAATCTACAAAAAAAGGAAAGTCAACTATTTGATTCGCTCTCGATGATGCATATTCCTGCAAAATCTGATCCATATGCTACATTTACAGGTCGACTCTTAAGGGAAAGTTCAGCAAACCATCATCTCAGTCACACCATGTGCTTCTAATATTCAAAAACACAACAAAGAGACATCAGCTGACAGTTGACAGCAGCATGAGACATCCCACACACACACGAGCCTGTGTGCAGGAGTTCAGGATGGAAAACCAGGTTCACTACGTGTCGGGCAAAGTGCACAAAGCTGCGTTCAGCCTCGACTGCTCCGTTGAATTTACTTTGACGGACTCGAACCTTTCAAACTGTTTACTCAACACACACTTACCGAACTGTTTACAAGCCGAGGTCACAACAAATGTCTTACACTTTCACACAAATAGGCGTTGAGTCGCTCAAACCCTGTGTGTGATCCCAGGGTTACACCCAGAGATCATTTAGAAAAGAGTCTCAACATTTCACAGGGATTCGGAGGATTAAGAGAACGAGGTTTGGTCTGTTTGCACAAAGTAAAGTGAGACGAGAAGAGAAGAAGGTGAATGACTCATCTAAAAAACATAAATTTAAATTTCAGATTATTCGTTTTAAATTGAGTGCAGCCGTGCTGTTAGTCACTGCTGTTGTCTGGAGCTCGTCCCCTGGAACAAAAGCCTGTTTCTCCCTCCAAGTCGTCCTGGACGGAGGCTGAGTGATGTATCGTGGAGAGAGAGGAAGATGGATACGACCTCGGAGACTCTTCTTGACGACATCTGGCTCACATGACTTTCCTCATAAAAGCTTAATATTAATCCCTGCAGCGTTGTAGGGCACCGATAAAACAACACCACTCCACGGCAAAGAACAAAACTTCAACCAGGAAATATCACCACGGACGTGTGTCGTGGGAAACGATATTTCTTTTTCATTTCCTGCTGGATTTTTATACGCTCTTTATTCTAAAACATTGTCGCTGATCCTTGAAGAACTCGCGGGTGTTGAGAGTCTCTTACCGAGTCCGAAGCGTCCGGTCTTGTGGACCTCGGACGCTCCTCGGTATCCCAGCATCCTGCACACCACGTCTCCGTCCTTTTTGTCCCAGGTGTCGTCACACACCGTCCCCCAGCGGCGTTCGTGGAAAACCTCCACGCGGCCTTCGTGAGGACCCGACCCGTTCACCAACCGCACCAGGGTCTCCTCCACTGCAACACAAACACAAATGTGTGGTTAACAAAAATCTGCATATTCAAAAATACAAAATGATTGTTGTAAAGATTTGTTTAGACAGATTTTAACTGAACTCACACTGAGAAGATTGTTTCCCTTGTGAATGTTTATACATTTAATGAAGTGTCATAATTCAAACTGATATGAAAACACACTGAGATGAACAGATCGAGCTTTTAAGAATACAAAAGAAAATTACTCTGAGGTCTTGGGTTTCGAAATTGTGTGTAAAAAAATGTTTCACTAATTGTCTGAACAACAAAGATACTTTAACCCAGCGATAATCTCACAGACCAGTAAAAGAAATGATTTACTCCACTGGATAAACATCTGTTAAAGATCTGTTTCTCCGGTCACTTTATGGGAAGATAAAAATAAGCAGCTGTTGCTAAAAAAGATTTGAAAACATGGAGGAGAGACAAGAAGAATGAAAAGAGATTGAGAAACATTATAAAAAGAGGTTTTGAAAAGGCATGAAAATGAGAAGGGGCTCAGTGCTGATGTCTCCTCTTCCTGTGTGTGTGTGTGTGTGTGTGTGTGTGTGTGTGTGTGTGTGTGTGTGTGTGTGTGTGTGTGTGTGTGTGTGTGTGTGTGTGTGTGTGTGTGTGTGTGTGTGTGCGTATGCGTGTGTGTGTGAGTATTACTACCTACACACACACACACACACACAGGGCTGTTGACAATGTGCTGGAGAGTGTCTCCAGACGCATCATGTCGACAGGATATCAGTGTCATCAGACCATCATAAACTTTAACTGTGCAGCATTTAACAATCATTATACAGTGAAGCACTTCGCCCTCACTGGCTCATCATAACTTAATATCCACCATAACATCAGACTGTCATATCTGCTGCACACATTCATATCACAGGCAGCAAATCAAAACCAGATATTTCAGCTTCCTGCTGCTCTTTCTTTCTGTCAGTACTGAAAAACAATTAATAATCCCCAGAGCAACAAAGGCTCCAACAGGTGGATCCTTCCCGAGGTCAAACTATCCCAGGATTCACTGCGCAATGACTTGATTGTCGAGGCAAGACCAAAACAAAATGTTCCTGTCGTGTTTCGAAATGCAGCAGAGAACTCCTCCATGGAGCAGATGTCTCATGTCGGCTCAGACTTCGAGGTCTACACGGGCTCAAAAAGGCCAAAAGTGAAGCTTCTTAATCGTCCCCTGGGGGACATGGAATAACTGAGAAGTTAAAGTACATCGATAAATAAAGACTTCTGTCATTTGAGGTCGTTCTTATCACACTGATGTTTGCTCAAGTGTTTATTTTTCCAGTAACTAATAAAAATACTTAATTTCTGGTTAGTGGGAGGAAGTGGAGATGTATCGTCCATCTTTATATAAGAGTCCATGGGAAGAACTGCTCGAGAGGCGTAGTTAGAGCAAATCAACACATCACTCGGTGAAATCATTTGCTAATGTAATGCACACTTGTCTCCAATCTGACTGTGCTTGAAAAATCATAAAATATCCACATGTAAGACCTATAAATTCAATTTTTTGGATGGAAATATAAGAAAATAAAATATATTTCAGAGTTTGGAAAATTTGCGTCAAATCTGTGAATTCAACCAAATACTGAGAACTTTATGTCGTTAATGACTTTTTCAGGTTGAGCACAGCGACGCTAACGGACAGAAACGTGATAAATCAAAACAAATACTTCTTTAAGCTCCACGTTCCCCGTGGACAGAGGACGTTCACCATTAAATTGACACTTTCCCCAATTTGGACTAAACTTGACATTTCATAACGAGCCTTGAACTCTTCTCCGTGAAAGCAGGGGAATTAATACGAGATGCTATAATGGAGAGTTTACATCCAGGGGAAACCAGAGGAGAGTTGTTGGTGCTCGTCCAAGTGAGTCGAGCCGCGGCACCAGACTGTCGATACCTGACGGAGGCCAAAGTATGGAGTGATCACATATTACAAATGTTTATCTGGCAGAAAGTCAGCGAAGGAGGGAAGGAGGGAAGGAGGGAAGGAGGGAAGGAGGGAAGGAGGGAAGGAGGGAAGGAGGGAAGGAGGGAAGGAGGGAAGGAGGGAAGGAGGGAAGGAGGGAAGGAGGGAAGGAGGGAGGGATGGGAACGATGGCTTCAGAACAAAAGTTAATCGGCTCCATCTGTTTGTGAAAAGTTGCTTGAACTCAGATTTTATCGTCTTTCACGTTGTTCAATTTTCTTCTTTTGAATCTTGCACTGCCTGTTTGTTTCTTATAAGATTTGCTTTTTAAATATGTGTCATCTTTGTTGTTACATTCAAACCAACAGTTCAACACTTTGGTTAATACGGTTAATATAAAGTGTCGGCCAATAAGCTTATCTTAGCATAATGACTGGAAGCAGGGGGAAGCGGTTAGCCTGGCTCTGAACCAGCAGGAACCGAAATCTGCCGACCAGATTCTCACACGTTCACTAATTGACACCATGTAAAAGACTATTAAAGATGAAAACTGCGTCGGATTCTGAGAATGAAACTGTAAATAACAGAAGAGGTGGATTCATCGTGTGCATTCCTGCGTGTGTGTCTGCAGGGAATCAGAAATGTGGATCATTTTTATTACACAACACTGCGGAGGAGTTGTGTTGTTCTGCTTTTAGTGACAGGTTGAGAAAATAAAAAGAGAGTATAAATCAAAACTGAGCAGGAATGAAGAGTGGAGAATAATCAGAGTTTGACTTATAGAAATTGTGGTTAAAAGGAAAATAACCGTATATAGTAAATCTTAAACTCTGGCTTCAGGTGAACGTGCACGTAATTATAGTAACATGGCATTTTCATGATCCTGCGTCCCAGGGTGGAAATAAATTTGTCATTAGAGTCGAAACTTGAAATCCTTTCCAGAGCTGCACTTGGCATGCTGCTACAGATTCTGCAGCGTAACAGCATCACAGGCCGTGAAGCTCTGCAGGTGTGTGGATCCACACGGAGGCCAAGTCTGAAACGAGGTGTGGTCCGAGCGCGGGCGCCAGGAGCTCGGCTGTAGGAAGCAGGCGAGAGGGCTACGTTGGATTTAACTCTCGGATCCCAGTATCCCAGTAACGACTTCTGAGCACTCATGGCTCGCAGCTGGTGTGATCCCACCACACGATGGGTTCTAGTTTTCTCGCCTGGGACATAAAGTGCAACATCTGGAAAGATTTAGAATAAGAAAAATCATCTGCAGAGACACAGAACTAAATTTGGCTTCATCAGCCCGCGAGCTGCAGCTGAGAATACATTCTTATCAACTTGTATTTGAGTCGTAGCGGCTCTGGTCCTCTGCTTCAGGTTCGTTTCTGGGGATTAAAGAGACTTCACCCTCGATTCAAGCAACACCGATGCAGAGGCAACAGATGAAAGTTTTCTCTGTTTCTGTTTTGCAAACGACTCGGATCACTTCGGTGACGCCGTCTCCTAACTGGTGATTTTTCAACTCGTGTTGACGCCCGACACGTGTGGACGAATGTGCGTTTCACACAGAAAACGTCCGGGGGTCAGTGCGCTCACACAGGAATGCACTGTTTGCTTTGAAGGGTAAAAAGATCCCAGTCATGCATCAGAGGGTCGATGACAGAAAAGTGCATCACACGCAGATTCAATATTCCTGACAGCCGGCAGCATGTGGTCTCACTTTCTCTAACGACATCAAACATTCATGTCTTGTAAATGATGTGAGGAGAGAAACCTTCTCTGACGGTTCTGTATCGAGCAGAGTCAACGTTCACGAGCTCGTGTGTTTGACGGTGTATAATGGTTTCTTCGAAGGCTTTTGATGTGCACGAGGCCATGTGGTTGTTCTTCGCGTGGCGGAAACACTGAGATCAGAGCGAGAGGAGAAGCAGATCTGTGGATCCTTTTAAGTGGCCTCAGCTCTGTGCACAGGCCGGCAGGTGGATCAGAGACGTACGAGTTCCGTAAAGTCACCGGCTCGTAAATCTGTGATTCTCTGCGGCCGACTGTTGAGTCTGGATCAAATGTCCTGATGTACGGTTTGTGCTCATGTTACATCAGTGGAGTCCCGGGAGGATCTTACCAAAATATTGATGTATTATATATAAATCACGTGAACATAACCACAGTTGAGATGTTGAATGAACCAAAAAGGGATTTATTTACTCGAGTGCTTGAGCCTGGATTTTAGGGAATTTGAACGTTAATATTTACATTTCATGCCACGTAATATTCTAACTTAACCACATTTTAGAGAAACATATTACACTCTTTGCTAAGACAGCTATCGTGCATCATTAATTCATATTTTTTAGTGCATTTTTTAAGATTTTACCACATTAGAGTATATGAGTAGAGTAATTCAATGTGGCTTCAATATAAATACCTTATTCTATGTAGTACTTTTAATCTAATTCTTTTATTAGTTTCCTTTTAAGATTTAAGCTGCAGATGCAAACACGGGTTCTTTGTGTCACTCCTGCTCACAGATGTAACTCTGACTGTAACATACTTCTCATGAGGAAAAATAAAAGAGAAACCTGCACGATCTCCTTCCCACTGGCCCCCAGAACACAACAAATCCAATTTTAAATGTATATTTTTTCAACTTGCCACAGGTCACAGGGGTCACGGTGGATGTTTGTGTTTAATTTTCCAGCAGTTACAGGACTCAGGTGCAAACAGGAAGGAAAACAGAAGAGGAAGAGGTTACTGCTCTCACCTGTTTTCTCTCCTTGGTCTCCCCGATCCCCTTTCTCCCCCCTTTGCCCCCGTTCTCCTCTGTCACCTGAGGAAAGGACACACAAAGAGAGAATTATTCAAACTGTACAGGAGCAGAAATGAATCTTACAGGACCCTTTATTAACAACATTTCAACCACAGACAGATTTAGTGTTAGTAAAAAGACCTTTTCTCCACCCATTTCCTCTCGTTTATAACTTCTTAGCAGCCTCTGAAATAGCCGGTTCTGTAACCGCCTGACTGGGATGTACATAACATGTAAAAATAGTGGACACCGCTCTGCATCCTGTGCTTATTTTAACTCTAAATGTCGGGTGGATGAGGTTTGAAAGAGAAGTAGGCGTAAGAGAAAAGATAGAAGTATAAACCACAGTAAAGCCAGGGTGAAGGTATGTTTTTATTTTATTTTTTACAGTGTTTGCTTAGTGGAAAAGTTAATGCATCGCAAAACCACAGAATGACTATAAGTAAAACTCCATCCATTTGTGGTTTCTGGAGAATTACGCTACGTTTACGCACGACACCTCCGTCCAACCAGACGCCTGGAAACGACTTCTCCTCCTTTGTTTTCATTTCAAAATATGATTCTCTTCCAAAGACAGAGAGTCCGTCGTCAGTCGTTGCTAATTCTCACGTTTGAAACCACAAGTCTGGTTTTTGCCATGAAGCTGCGAGAGGATCAGCTTCAAACTTCGGCATTCGTCCCACCTTAAATGTACTTTTCCCGTCCAGGACCGCAGGGCAGCGGGCGAGGTGGCGTTCAGTCGCATTCAGTGCACGTGTGTCCGTGTGTGATTAGTGCACCACACCCTGTCTGTGGCGTCCTGCGCTGTGAGCATCACCTCAGTTCTGACCGCAGCCTCACAACTAAATAACACGGCAGGAAAAAGAAACACATCACTAATCCACTGCTGAGCCGCAGGAGGCCACAGATGTGTTTGATTTAAAACTGATTTTAATACACAATGAATCTGAATGGCTGCGATTTAAATACTTAAAGTTTCCCTAATCACAACTTTTCGCTCCAGGGACTTTCATCCAGACTAATTTATTTCAACGTCCAGTAAAAGTCACTGCCAAACGATTGTGTGCAGACACAGAGGAGGAAGACTTTTTCACTTCATCAATAAGTCAAACTTTTCACTTATCCAGTAAAATATCTCAGAATAAGAGAACGTTTATGTTTTCAGCCACATTTTTATCTGGAGAGGTCCAATTATAACTTTTTAACCCTCGACTCTCATCATTTTATTAACCTTTAACCCTAAAAACTGGTCAATCAGATACAGGAAGATTCCAGCTTTAAACTCTGCAGATCTGTGATGCTTTAAATCCAAGCACCTCTAACCCTGCCCCCCCCATCCCCCACCCCCCCCACACACACAAACACTCTCCATCTATAAGAAGAAACCAGGAAGCTTCCCCACCCTGATCCCTCCTCTCTTCACCGCTGAGCGACTCCTGACTCCGAGGCCACGCTCACACCAGTCGCTCTATAAACTCTTCACTGGTTTGTTAAACCCACCACCGCCGGGACCCAGACGGTAGAAAGCACAGACACACATTGTCGCTCTCCACTTGTTGTGTCTTTCTTCTGTTTGGAGCTTTTCTTGACACGATATGCGTCAATCAGACGACGTGTCCAGTGTCGGGGGTTTTATTGAAGGGGCTGATCTCGGATGTGACAGGGACCATAATAAATAATAATAAATAAAACTACGGTGGAGTCTGGTTCTTCAGTTTTGAGCCACAACGACAAAACAGTCGAGGGTCAGAGAACGAGTGAGTGACGGCAACACCGGAAAACTTCAGCCAAACCCAGATGTGATTGGCAACAGCTGTTGGCTAAACAAACACACATATATACAGTATGACAGGTCGACACAAGACAGACTGCAGCGCCTTATCATGTTAGTCACGGCTATGATTCCCTCCACAGAGCGGAGTGTGTGTGTGTGTGTGTGTGTGTGTGTGTGTCTGTCTGTGTGCGTGTGTGTGTGTGTTGGTTATCACTGGCAGTGTCCAGCTGGTGGAGATATCAACACCCCAGAGATTTGTGTGGATATGAACCGATCTGGATAAATGGATGATGGGAGAGGACGGGAGAAGAAGGGAAGGGCGAAGGCAGTTTGATGAATGTGTTCGCTGATGTCAAAGATATATTCATTTTACAGTGGAAATGGAAACAATTGAAAACTACCAGTCAATCAGAATCCTGACTGTATGAAGCTTTACACTGTAAATTGGGATTATTAACTATTATTATATTATTCTCATAAGTGAGTAATCTGTGCTGTTTGTTCTTGGTTCTGATGAAGTGATGAAGACCAACGAATCAGCAAAAATCAACCCTTAAGTGATGAAGTATCAAAGTAAATCCTGTATATAGAGTTATATATATATATATATATCATGTACTGGTTAGTATGAGTTATTACCACCCTACCTCTAGGCCCAGCAGGTCCAACATCTCCTTTTTCTCCTTGAACGCCTTCGACCCCGACCGACCCTTTAACGCCACGCGGGCCCTGGAGGCCTTTTTCTCCCGTGAACCCTGAAACACACAAACACACAGAAATGAGTTCAGTCAACAACAAACAAACAAATCAATAAGAAAACTGTTCTGGTCTCAGGTTCTCCTCAGCACGAGCCATGACATCGTGCAAAGTGTCTCAGTTATCGTGAGTTTTGTTTTAATCTTTGTCATCTTTGTTGTTACATTCAAACCAACAGTTCATTTAAAGTTAATATAAAACTACAGCCAATAAGCTTAGCTTAGCATAATGACTGGAAGCAGGGGGAAGCAATTAGCCTGGCTCTGAACCAGCAGGAACAAAAATCTGCCGACCAGATTCTCACACGTTCACTAATTGACACCATGTAAAAGACTATTAAAGATGAAAACTGCGTCTGATTCTGAGAATGAAACTGTAAATAACAGAAGAGGTGGATTCATCGTGTGCATTCCTGCGTGTGTGTCTGCAGGGAATCAGAAATCTGGATTTTTATTAACTCAATCTCAACAGCTTGAGTTGGTTCCTACTGGTTTCATTAGAAATAACCAGTATGAGAGTCAGTGCGGCTGCAGTGGTATCAAGCTCCCACAGACACATTTGAAGAAACTTTTCCACCACTAGAAAATAACAATCTTGTAAATTCATCCCAAAATCTGTCATGTTTACATGTTGCATGTTTTTATTGGATTAAATGGGCCAAATCATTTGAAACCAAACTCATAAGGAAACATGAACTCTTGAACAAACATCAGCGTCATAACATCTAAAGTGAAAACTTGAACTTAGTTTCATGCCTCGTGGTTTGGCTTCACTTTTGGGAGCTCTCCCGTCGTCCATCTTCTCAAACAGTCAGTAACATGACGACTTGATGACTCAGATCCAATAAGCTGCTCTTTAAAGCTTGATACCATGAAAACAAAGATTTCAAGACGTTGGCTCTAATGTTCACGTTGCTCTGTCAACTCCTCCGTCATCACTCACTTGGAGAAAATCTTTTGTTCCCTCAGATTTCCTGGTAACTCTCCAGTCCTGAGTCACGGCAACACAATGAAACATGTGTTTACACTAAACACACACAAACTTAATGAATTGCTGATTGCTGTGATAAGCTCTGATGACACTGTTGTGACGGCTCAGCGGCTTGAATGAAATAATTAAACTGAATCTGAGCCAGAAACTCAAAAACAAACCAGTGAGATCTGATGTCGGGTTTTCTTCACTTTTCTGTTTCTCGGCTGCAAGAGGAGATCAATTATTCCTCCTTTAAAAAAAAAAAAACATCAGGAAAATGCTATCAATCAAAGTCTGGAGCCAGTGGAGGAAGGTTCGGCTGCAAGTGGAGTCAAAGAGCTGAATCACAAACAGATTGGATCGAAGGTTTGTTAATAGAAAGGAGGAAAAAAATCAATTTCAATTTCTGCTCATGTCATTAATTATACAGGTTTTACACAGAGAGAATGTAGTTGTTTACAATTTAGATTTACAATCTCTCTAGTACTCAGTGTTACCGAGTACAAGTACTTTTACTTTTTCTAAATAAGTAAAACATGAAATAGCTCAGATACAGAGACAGCTGTTACCAGAACACTGGTGCTGTTGTGTTTTGTCTATGTTTTGGCCCTGGGGGGTTTCCTAGCTTTTAATGTTGGCTAATAATGAGCACGCCCCCCCCCTGCAGTGAAGAATTCTTTGCATTGACTTTTTTCCTGGAACTACGGCACTAGAGGGGGGGTGTCCCTTTCAGCAGGAAGATAATGCTTTTGGAAAAGCCATGTGAGAGTGTATCGGTGGAGGAGAATGGAGCAGACGATGACAGGTCGGGCGGGGGGGGGATGGATGGATCAAGAGGTACCGAGCTGGAGGGGCTTCCCGAAACATCTGGAGTCATATTGTTGTTTGCTTTTTACAGTAACGATGTAATATTGTGGTTTCATGGTTCCTGAAGAGCCAGATTCTGCCTGGACCAAGGTTGGTGTTTGGGGCTTTTGAGGAATTACCTCCAAGACAGAGACAGACGAGCCGTCCCTCCTGGAAACTTAATCTCCATCACGAGTCGAGTGCCTTGTTTTCTCAAGAGGATTTATTTGACCTTTTATTCTCCCTGCTCGTTGTTTTTATTAATGTCACTGAACACAAAGCAGAGCTGCGTCAGAATCCAGGCCAACGTCTGTGTTGTGTAAAAGATTCTCCACTTTCATGCTACTTAACTTTCAAACCTAAATCTTCTTTAATTTAATGAAATGTAACCCATCTACCATGACCATCCAAACAACTCAAGGGAGTAAATCAGAAGATCCGACATTTCCTGAAGTTGTACTCATTACTCCACTTTCATTAAGTCACTAAACATTTAGAGTTCTTTGAAACGCCCATCCTCACTTTCTCTGAGTCTGAACTAACATATCTCCCAAGCTGAGGTTTGGACCATCGACCTCTAAATTCATGAACAAAATTCAGATTTTCCAACCGTTAAATTTAGTAAATTTTCTGGTTCAACCACAGACTGACTGAATTTATCTGCTTACTTGTACAATAGATGAAAACATCTGGTTGGTGACATGTTTTATTAGGGTTTCTCTCCCCCCAAAATATATAAGAACAGTATTATGTGATCAATACTGTGGTTTCAACCTTAACTGTTATTAGCTCCAAAATGATGATATGGTCCATTTACAAATTTAAATGTAACCTCTAATACTGCAGAGTCATTGGACCTGGGTATTAATAGTAGGGTCATCCTGGCTGTACCCACCTCTTAGGCCAGTCAAGCCAGGGGCCCCAGGGGCCCCGAATGGTCCAGTGTCACCCCTATCTCCCTTAGGTCCCGGAGGCCCTGCAGAAAGAAGAAAAAATATGGTCATGATGATGTAAAGCATAAAAAAACTCAATCACTGCTGCAAAATGTGTTATTTACACAGTTCTGTACTTATGTAGAACCATTACAAATGTAAAGAGAGGAGCTTGCGGCAACATAGAGGTCGAGCATTGAAAATAATTCTTAGTGAAAGACAAACTATTGCTGGAGAATAAGAAACCCAAGAAAACTTTTCATTGAGCACAAATAATTGATTAATGATTTAAAAGTAGAAATAAAGTTAAACTCTGCCTCCGTCTGCACTGAGACTCTCTGATATTACACCGAGATGAGAAGAGCGTTCATCATTAAAACATGTTGTCAAAGCAGATTATCACTTGCAAAGGGAACAAATGGGACCAAAGACCTGCAGATTTGTATGAAATCATAAAAAAGTCAAATTCCTCATTTATTAGAGCAAATACAAACACTGGCGGAATTAAGGCCAAACTGGGACTTACAACTGGTCCAAGGACTCAATCCAAAAGGTTTGTTGTTCTTGGAGCGAGTGAGTAAAAAAAAAAGCCCAATAGTGAGTGAAAGAGAGAGAACGAGAGAGATGCAGAGGGAGAGAAGAGAGCGCAAGAGGTCTGGCCACAATGGAAACCACATGTTTAACAACACAACTTGTGGGAATGCTTAGCAGTGCGGCGCTTGTTATTGTCCAGCACATGTCCAGAGGTTCCAATGATTCTCTGAAGTTCTTAATTTGCAGGTTTGTGATGCTGAGAATCTGCTGAGGGACTTTGAGATTCACATCTATCTGCCGCTGCTGCTGCTGCTGTCGCCTCCGGCTGCTTCACATGTGGGTCCACTTAGGGACGAACATCAAGTGGCCACCGTGGTCATTAGGATGCGTCCCTTTGGGTACACATGAATATCTGGGGCTAATGTTATCGGTAGCAAATGTGAAAACGTTCATCTGCTGCTGGTTCCAGGAGGAGTCGGAGGTTCACATGAGGCAGGAGGACTCGATGATGGGGACCAGGGACGATTCATGACAATCTAAACAATAGTTAAAATCTGGTCAGTCAGGTTTAGGTTTCTATTATCCACCAGAGGAGAATGTATAATTCATCTTATTTGTCTTCGCCGTCAATCACAATTCAAAGTGATGAAGACTTCAGAGTTAAAAATGCAATATGTAACTTAGGTCCCTGTTACCATGGATAGAATCATTTCTCTGGGTTTGAACATTGTTGGAAACAATTTGGATGATGTAAGTGCACAAGTCAACAAGTTTTTACCCTTGGATGGTATAGTTTTAAAAGGATTGACCTTAATGTGTAAAGATAAAGAGTTATGTATGTTGTGTTTTGGTGCTAAACAAACAAAATTGAATTGTTTTTAGATATTCTAATGATGAATTGTTACATACTTGACTTTGAAGAATACTCAGTTCCTAACATGCGCCTTTCATTCCCATTTATTCACACTATAAATAGTCTGATTTTAAAGTTATAGTTTGTTCAACTCATCCTCAGGGTCCTCACAGGTTCTGCAGTAGAGAAGTGTGTGTACTAAGCATCTGTGTGCGTGCATCAGCTCTGGAGATGACACTTCATCCCGGTGGTCCTGGAGAAATTGCGTCCTTGTTAAAAGTTTGTTTTAGCAGAGCTTCACATTATTAATCTCTTGGCTCTCCGGGTCCAACTTGTTCATTCAGCTGACGGAGTTTCAACAATAACAAGCCGAGCGAGCCGCCCCCCCCCCTCCGGGATCAACCCGTCGTCCGGGAATACAACACTGGTGAGGAGCGCCGGCGCCGCTGTCCGACGTCCAGTTTGGATAAGACAATCTGCTGCAGAGTGACGCGTCTCACGGTCCAGCACAGATCTCTGATGGGACAACATGAGTGTTTATCTCCATGAGAAACGATATAAAGACATGATCAGGGATGAGGAGGAAACAGGATGTGGTGATGAAGAACAGATGGATGAGGGTCACACGCAGGCTATAATGCTCAATGGATGTATTAAATATATGTCATAATATATATCTATATACTATTTATACTCCAATTGAGGATTCAGGGCAGTTATCCTGGATAGTGAGCCAACTGAAAACCTGATTTACAACCAACTTTTCTCAGTTTTTCTTTTGTAAAACTCTTCCAGTTGCTTGCAAAAAAGTATACGTCTAAAAAAATAGCATCGCAAACAAGGACGTTACTATGTCTGGATCTGGGTTAATCCTCGGGTAATATGGTGGTTATGATATTCATTTACTAATTGATGTTTGTTTTCGTCTTTCTCTCGCAAAATATTTCATTTGTTTGCACAAAACAGTGCAAAAGGAAATTGAAGGTTGACGTGTGAGGTTGTGTTAGCGTGTGAGTGTGTCTCTGTATGTGTGTGTGTGTGTGTGTGTGTGTGTGTGTGTGTGTGTGTGTGTGTGTGTGTGTGAGGTGGCCTCGACGGAGCCGGGGAGCTCTTCACTAGTAAAACAAACATGCCACTCAAAATATACATTAACGGCCATCAGACGCTGTGAATGTTTCCAGGCCTCGGCTCTGAACTAAAGAACGAGCTGCTGCACAGCGACTCTCAGCAACAACAGATCATCCGTCCTAACTTTCACGTCACTGATGCGGCATGACAAACCCCCGTGACTTCATGTTTTTGTGTGTTTTTTGGCCTCGGAGCTCTTCATGCAAATGCTCGCACATCTGTCAAGGGTCAAGTCGAGTCATGACGCGGAGAAACTTCCTCGAGGTTCAGTGATTAAGTGATTCTGCACGAATGAGAAAAATGGGTGTAGATGCAGCAAACACAATAAATACAGTTTAGATCTTTGTTCTCTGAGCCAAAAGGTCACGGTTGTGTCAGCACAAATTAAATGCAACTATCAAGATGTGGAGAGTCGTGTTTTGCATTTAGAGTTAAGAGATATTGCCCTGATCCTCAAAAAGGCTGCAACTCTTTGAGCTCCAGAAACTTTAGATTCATTCACTTTTCCTCTTCCTGCAGAAAAACTGCATTTGCTTTTCCTTAGAATGAATTTGGTTGACAATCAGCCCCAAATGAGGAAGGAGTTGGACGCTGCCATGAGATCCAAAAAAGGAGACTAAAGGTGGAGGAGCATTAAAATTGATATCTACAAGAAAGACCATGATATATGTGACCATTGTCTCGTCTTGACAACAAACCCAATCGGCCTATAAGGACGACATTTTGTTAATATGCAGTTTTCCTCAAACTTAAACTTTCATTTAAGGTCATGTACGTGAACTTAAATCACATTTTTGCTCAGTTTTTGGTCTCCACCAGCTCTTTAAGGAAATGTCGGGATCTTTAGCAGCTGAATGCTCCACTGTGTTGACCGCATAGTTGTTATTTAATGACGCAATGAAAGCACGCAGCATAAACCTGATGGAGGCCAAACATGTAAAGAAGAACAACAAAGATTTTAGATGTTAAAGTTACTCAAACGAAATGATTTCATGCCACACACGTGCACCGAGGGAGCTCACGTGCACGCTCTCCCTCACATACAACCACAAACATGTATGCTCCCGTCAATTTGAAAGATAGTTGTGAAACCCGAGCGGAAGGTGCTTTTGATTTACGCCGATAAAAGAGCGGAGAAGAGAGAGAAAGGAAACAGAGAGAGGAGGGAGGGATATGAATATGGGCCAGAAACATGACAAGAAAGGAGAGAGGGGAATACCAGGGAGGGACTCGCAGCCATTTCACCAATCACACAATATTTTTTATCACCACACTGGCTCACACACTTAACGTGTCCTTCCTTGGCTTCTGACATGTGAAATCTGAACTGTTCTGCTTTCTGGCAGGTTTTCACTTTTTCTTAATGGGTTTTACAAGGTGGAGACTCCAACACTTAATGTGCCTATGAGCTCATAATACTTTGAATGACACAGGCTTTTAAATACACGGGAAAACACACAGAGTTCAGGCAACAGATGAAGGTGGGTTAGAGGTGTCCGCTGAAAGTCAAATCGCCCTCCGCGAGTCGACCAACTGCAACGGAGCAAACGCACCGTGGCTGGGAATGTTTGGCTTGGAATGACCATGACGCTAACTGGGATGGGAGCAGAGCTGGGCGATGGAAACGGAGCGCAGCCCAACACGAGGCGGCGTGAGGCTGGACGCCGCTGCTCCGTCAAAACACCAGCTCCACCGACGCCGCTGTCAGCATCCGGGCAGGAGAGACACTCTGTGCGGTCGGATTTCATAACTGAGCTGGAACCAAGACGCCGGAATTAACTCTGAGTGCCTGCGTAGAAATGAAGAGTGCAGATAACAAGGGAGAGATAAGGCGGCTCTTGGGGTGGATTCTCAGTCGATAGTGACTGTTACGTCATTATTAATTAAGCTTGAAGCACAGAAAGCCTGTTGCAAACTGCGAGTGTGGAGTTTGAAAGGTTCAGGTATTTACTCAAACTCTAAGGGCAAATAAAAGACACATGGAGTTACATGATGGAAATTTGAGGACTCAGTGTTTTGGGAGTTTGACCCATTTGAGAGACTGTAAGTGAAAAGATTTTGGCTCCTGCTGTACAAACCTTTTAATCTGTCTTTTTAATAATTCATGGAAGTGCAGTAATTAATGACTGGTTTAGCCATTTAATCACTTTTTGGATGAAAGTGCTGGAAACTCTTCGTGTTGTGCAGCTCATCTCGTTAACTGACGTCACATCACTGTGTTCACAGAAGCAAGAAACGCAGCTAAACTTGGAATATGTAAAGATTTGTCATTAAAATCTCAACTAGATATATGTTATATATTTTGCCATCCAAAATAAGTCTCTGCTAGAAGTCCCGTGGCAAATGATGTACGACAAAGTAAAAACATACTGTTAGCCAATTAGTCTGCTGTTCCACCCTTCCACTGTTTGTATTGGATCATTATCAATTATTGCCATTTCTTGCATAACATTATTAAAGCTTAAACACATGACCTCACCTGAACATAATTTGCCATGACCCCACGCTGCTTCACGACATCATCAAACTAGGTCTTTTGTTCTTGCTTTGATGAAGAGACCCCTAGTGGGCGACGTTTCAGAATGTACATTTAGTAGAATTCCTTTCTCTTGATTTCATATTTGTGTCCTAGCTCTTTATTCTCCAAGAAACAGATCTATCAAAAAGTCAATTTAGTAGCTGTTCTGAAGCTTTCAGTCAATTTACATGATCTGCTTCAGGAGATTATTTTACAGTTTAGCCAAATTACTGTTACCGGCCTTTGAAAGAACCGACATCTGGTGACTAACGAGACACCGTCTGATGATGACCTCATGTGTGTCGCAGTGTGTAAACTCTCATTAACACATTAAAAGTGATGCCTTTACCCTGAGTGAGCAGCTGTTACTGTTAATAACACAATGTTGTGTAGTTATTTACAACCTGTGGCGGCAACACAACTCATCCCCCATGAGGAGAGACCTCGGGCGACATTTCAATCAGCTTCTCCTGTTTCTTTAAGATTAAGAAAACAAGTCAAGTGCGACGGGAATGACGTGAATCCTCGAGGAATTAGAGAGTCAAACCAACAAGGAGATAAAAGAGGATGAAAGAAAACAAAAGGAGGCACGAGAACAGAAGAGAGGAGGATAAACATGGACGGAGATGTAAAAGCTTTTCTTGGCGAAGGTGACCTTGAGCTAACGACAAACAAATGGGCAGCAGAACTAAAAGTAATGACAGAGCTGAGCGGTTGGGTTTTCGTTCTGGATCCAGCGTCTAAATTTAACCCACAATTGTTTCCAGGCTCAAGAGAAAGAGAAAAAAAGACGCCATCCCACCCACATGCAAAGCAGACACGAGATCGGGGGTCCCGTTCGCTTCGAGTTGCCATCAATCAGCTCGGGCCCGGTTCCCCTGCCAGCATTACATCATGAAATACCTATTCTGATTCTAACAAGCCAGGGAAGTCACTCGGTGCGCTGGCAGCCAGAGTCGGACCCAGTCGGCACTAATCAGCTCTGGACAGATTGGAGGAAGAACATTCAGAGTTTGCTCAATACCCCGGGGATCGTAAATCCCACGGTGTAAAAATCAGGTTTTCATGCCGGGGTTCAGTTACGTTCGAGCTCACTGCAAACATGCATCGGCTCAGACGAGCTGTTGTAAATGATCTTTTTGCAGAACTCAGTTCCACCCAAAGGGATGGATTCCACCCGGAGTTCTCACGTTCTGGTGCTTCACTCCCAGGTTTTCCTCGCGCTCTGACCCTGGTTATTTGAACACTACATATCTCTCTTTTTTAATAAGGCACAAGGGTCTTGTTTTGTAAATTTCATACAAAGTCCAACGTACAGGAAATATGTTTTTGTTGTTTTGCAAAAATGCACGACACAATTATCCAGAAAGTCCATTTTTGATGAATGACCCAATTCTTTCACTGCT
Source organism: Limanda limanda (assembly GCF_963576545.1). Lineage (NCBI taxonomy): Eukaryota > Metazoa > Chordata > Actinopteri > Pleuronectiformes > Pleuronectidae > Limanda > Limanda limanda. The sequence continues at coordinate 3,949,841 of NC_083653.1, read as the reverse complement.
AACATGATGTTAATCTCTGACATTTGCTGCCTAACTTAACACCACATTTCCTCCCAATTTATCTTAATATTTAAAACAAACTTAGATTTTTGCAGCTAACTTCTGTTATTCTGATTCTTGATAAATAGCAGAAGTGGTTCTGGTTTCAGGTGGAGCGTAAACCGAGGGGAATTCGAACCGATCATACTTCTGCAACTCCTGCAGTTTTTCGACGGGGCGGGGGTCACTCACAAGGAGCCGGACCACAATCAGTAACCTCAACTATTCACGCAATGCTGGCGAGGTAGAAAACGCTGCTGGTGATATGTTGTAGATATGCAGGTTTGCACAAACCACAGTGGAGCTAATTGATTGCGAAAAGCCGGCAATCATAGAGAAGGTCACGCAATATCGTAAAAAAAATGGGAAAAACAGTATCTGGCTGTTTCCTCACCTCCATACAACTCACCAACCAGGGTATAAGGAAGGTGTGGCTGTTTTAGAAAGTTACAGATAGGGAGTACGGGGATTCTGGAGATATCAACCATCTAACATGTGCTTTCCTTGGAGTGTAAAGCTGAATTTAGAGGGGGAGAACATTTTGGGAGGACATGTTCGGACCAGTAAAAACAGAACCACAGTATAAATCCTATAGTAAGTTTAGGTGTCAGAGCTAAAAAGGCTACACCCCTTAAAAAAAGACTTAAAGCTGTTTCATCCCAGTTTGAACGAATCAGTCAAAGAGCGACACTGATCAATTGCCTCCTGGTTCACTCCGGCCCTCAGAGCAGCAGGCGACACACGCACCTTCCAGGATGGTGAGGTTCTTCAGGCTGAGGGAGTGCTCCCAGTCCTTCAGACGGAGGTCCTCAGTGATGGTGTTCAGGATCTCCATCTCGTTCCTCAGCTGCGCCTCCGTGTGGATGTGGGTCACCCACAAACTGCTGGTGTCCTCCGTGATGTTGCTGATCTGGATCTGAGCAACAGAACGAGCGTAGTTTTGTCTTCTCCGTCTCCTCAGTGATTTGATGAATAAGACAATTTGATGAGTCTGTGACGAACCTGTAAGTCCTGTATCTTCAGGTTGTGGACGCTGATGTCATTGCTGAAGGTGTGATTGACAGCTCCCACCGTCCAGTTGACGTCGTCCAGTTTCTCTCTCAGCCCGCTCACCTTCCCTGAGGTTTCCCTGAGAGAAAGAAGAGCGGAAACAAATAAACGTTCATTGAACTGTGCTGCAGTTTCACTGTTATGCTTTTGGAAGTTTAGTAGCTCGTGTATTTTTCCTCGAACTTAAACTTTCATTTAAGGTCATGTACGTGAACTTAAATCACATTTTTGCTCAGTTGTTGGTCTCCACCAGCTCTTTAAGGAAATGTCGGGATCTTTAGGAGCTGAATGCTTCACTGTGTTGACCGCATAGTTGTTATTTAATGACGCAAGTAAAGCACGGAGCATAAACCTGATGGAAGCCAAACATGTAAAGAACAACAACAAAGACTACAGATGTCAAAGTTACTCAAACGTAATGATTTCATGCCACACACGTGCACCGAGGGAGCTCACGTGCACGCTCTCCCTCAAACACAACCACAAACATGTATGCTCCCGTCCAATTGAAAGATAGTTGTGAAACCCGAGCGGAAGGTGCTTTTGATTTACGCCGATAGAAGAGCGGAGAAGAGAGAGGAGGGAGGGAAATGAATATGGGCCAGAACATGACAAGACTGGAGAGAGGGGACTCGCAGCCATTTCAACAATAACACAATATTACCGGAGCATGCGGTCCTGGTCGCGGAGCCAGGTGGACGCTCGGGTCACCTCCGCGATCAAGCCCGTCAGGTTCCTGGAGGCGGAGCTGCTCAGGGAGGACAACCTGTCGTCCAGCTGCACCAGGTAGCCCTCGGACTGGAGAGAGTACGCCTGGATGCTCCTGAGCTCCACCTTCACGCCCTGTACACGAAGAGAACAGAACGTGTTCTTCATTGCCGTCATAGTATTTCACAGATTAACAAGATGCACTGTTAAAATACTGCAGGAACAAATAAAGGATAATCGTAAACCCTTGAAAGGGAAATGGAGCGTGTGAGCAGGGCAGACCTTTCCTATCTGGAAGAGAAGTTTATTGACTTAAGGAATTAACTTTATATTAAAAAACTTATTTCTTGAGTCACTGACTAAACATCTGTCATGGTCAAAGTGTCCTGTAACACTGTCCAGCTCTGAGCTGCTGCTCTGTGTCAGCTCTTGTTCTCTGGGATCAGTCGAACCTTGATGAGGATCTCCAGCCTCTGCAGCCAGTCGCTGTGGTTCTGGAAGAGGTTCTCCAGTTTCCAGATGTTCTCCAGGAGGTCGGCCTGCGTGGACGCCTCGCCCAGGTTCTGCTGCAGCAGCCGAGAGCGCTCCGACATCCGGGTGACGTTCTCCATCAGCACTTCCTGTCGCTGCGAGGACACCTGGGAGCGAGAGACTAGGGCGGGGGGGGGGGGGGGAGACAGATGGGGAGTGAGAGATCGGCTCTGGGTGATGATTGGCTGATCCCTCAGGTGCAGGGAATCGAACATGGCTCACGATCCATCACATCTGTCAGCCTGGAGCCGGCCAGCGGATCAACACAGAGCAGATGTTTTCTGGTTGTCTGTTCCAAGCTAAATCTTTTGTTTCGTTAATATAAGACCTTAATCTTTTTTATTTAAGCCCAAAATGAGTTTCCAGTGTGGGCTCAGCATGAAGATCTCTGTGCTGTTACATCAGATGTGTTCAACTCGACTGATGTTGGAGTTGGCTTCTGCACGTTGCTGCTCGTCCAACACGCGCAGGAGAGAGTTTTGTTTTAGCATCTGAACTATGAATTCCTCGAGATGGAATTTAAGAGTCCATTCTCCTTTTAGTACCGTTTTATCTTTACACGATAGAGAGAGAGAGAGAGAGAGGGAGAGAGAGAGAGAGAGAGAGAGAGAGAAAGAGAGAGAGAGATGGATGGATGGATAGATGGATAGATGGATAGATGGCTAGATGGATAGATGGACAGATGGATAGATGGATAGAGCGATAGATGGATAGATGGATAGATGGATAGATGGATAGATAGATAGATGGATAGATGGCTAGATGGATAGATGGACAGATGGATAGATGGATAGAGCGATAGATGGATAGATGGATAGATGGATAGACGGATAGACGAATAGACGGACAGATGGATAGATGGACAGATGGATAGATGGATAGATGGACAGATGGATAGAGCGATAGATGGATAGATGGATAGATGGATAGATGGATAGATGGATAGACGGATAGATAGATAGATAGATAGATAGATAGATAGATAGATAGATAGATAGATAGATAGATAGATAGATAGATAGATAGATAGATAGATAGATAGATAGATAGATAGATAGATAGATAGATAGATAGATAGATAGATAGATAGATAGATAGATAGATAGATAGATAGATAGATAGATAGATAGATAGATAGACGGATAGACAGATAGACAGATAGATAGATAGATGGATAGACGGATAGACAGATAGACAGATAGACAGATAGATAGATAGATAGATAGATAGATAGATAGATAGATAGATAGATAGATAGATAGATAGATAGATAGATAGATAGATAGATAGATAGATAGATAGATAGATAGATAGATAGATAGATAGATAGATAGATAGATAGATAGATAGATAGATAGATAGATAGATAGATAGATAGAAATATATATATAGAAAGAGAGATAGATAGATAGATAGATAGATAGATAGATAGATAGATAGATAGATAGATAGATAGATAGATAAAGTGATATAATTCTCTGAATTACACACATATGCTGACAGTGAACATGCTTCCTAAGAACCTCTTCTCCTCTTGAGGCCACTTCTTCAGTATTTTTCTCTCCTCTCAACTGAGCCCGACGAGAAGCGGCTCTTCTGTTTCGTGTTATGTTGGAAGCGTGTTGCGCGGTAACGGCTCGATAGCCCGAGAGATATTTTGAAACCAGATCTTCAGCTTTACGCCATGACGACATCCCCTCGGCAGGACAGCAGGGACCAATGTGTGCGTAGCAAAAAAAATAACAGAAGTGAAGACTTGGGAAACCAGAGGAAGCAGATAATTCGCCCCACACATGCTCTTTGAAACACTGATGCCACAGCTCAATGCTACACAGGCAGAGTGTTTCTGTTTCCACGTATCTGAAGAGAGTTTAAATCTCAAAGTGTGTGTGTGTGTGCGTGTGTGTGTGTGTGTCGGAGTCTGAGCCAAGAACGTTCTGCATGACCTCAGAGCAAGAAAAGTGCCACAAAGCCACAGAGCTGCAAACAAATCATCTAAATTCCCACCTATTACATGTGTTAGGTTTATCCCTAATGACCTGAAACACTAAATAAGCAGAAATCTCTCCACTGCACAGGGAGCTTAATCGCTAAATGATGGTTTGTCAGCGGTGGTTCATGGGTTTCTTTGTTCCAGGAGAACACACACACATGTATTTAAGATCAACCAGAGCATGATAGAACAGGGAGAATTGACTTTTGGCTGAATCTCCATGGTAACTATATTTTCAATATCAAGAGTATTTCTTCTAAAAGGGACAAATGAGAATAATATTGGATATTTGGAGATGTATAAACATCCTTTTATCAGTGATCTTGAGAAATACGCCTCTCATCTGTAAAATAAATCAGGCAGGAAATTTGATTTGTTTTTCGCTTTCATCCAATGTTGTGGTGAATCTTATTTATTGAGTAGAAATGAAATGAAGCCAAGGAAACATCAGAGCTTGATGAAGGTGTTGAATGAACTCAAAAGCAGCAACAAACTCCATAAATGCCACAATTCTGTCAAATAATCTTGTGAGGATTGTTTGAGGATTAGGAACTGAGTGTCGATACAGAGGTCAGCGTTAATGGAATCCATCAACTGTTTCCAAACCGCAGTGTGTTTTAAGGTTTAAGGTGCAGAATTACATTTCCTCACCACAGACAGTTTGAGGTTGGTAGATTCTCACGGTTCAGAAAAAAAACCCGGTGTCTTCAGAGCAAAGACACGTTAACTTTAAAATTCGTTGCCAGAACACATTTGGACAGATTTTCCAAATTTTGTCGCCCTCACTTTTACAATTTACTGGATATGAAAAATCTGTAGAGAGAGATGAAGTTTAAAGATGAAGATTTACTCATAAATGTCAAGAATTCACAGTTTTATCCAAAAGAAACCAAACACCCATGTAGTCGCTGCTCCTCTTCCTCAGTCTGTTGGGATACAGCTGGAAATGTGAAGCCTTGTGTTTTGTGAGTTGCAGACGAGGACGCTGAGAATTCCACTGAAAGATGAGCTTCATGCCTGATAAATCTATTTCAAACCTGGGAAATGGGAAAGTTATTTCATCGTCTTTTCCGACCCCCTCCTATTCTTTCCTCTCTCTCTCACAGACAATGCACAACAACACAAACTCTCACACAGTGGCATGGCAACGACATTCAAAACAGACAAATCCAAAATTCACAGCTTCACGGTGTTAGAATTCTTCGCTGGAGAAGAGGACACTTTATCCCTTCACATATAAAGTGGTGTTTTCCAGGAGAACGGGCCAGGACGACAGCTGGATGTCAGTGTGTCATCTGAATGAGATGAGACCACTTCACTCTTAATGAAGAGTATCAGGGCGATTTAGCATTTAGCATTTCAGGTACAAGGACCAGACCTGCTTTAAAATAATCTGCAAAAAATAGACAATGTTCATCTCCCGACTTGGATTAAAATAAACTAAACGTTAAACAAAATTTAAGCTTTATCCTAAAACCAAGTCTTTGAACAGGAAACAGTGTCACATTGTTGCATGTGTGTAACAGACACACACACACACAGACACACACACACACACACTGTGACACAGACAGACAAGCTGGACAGTGTCATGGTCGGGGCAGAGAGGAGACAGAGGGAGGTCTATCAGAGATGCATTCCTCTGTGGGTGAAGCCAAAACCAACATGGTGTTGTTCATTTATCTCTTTATCTGCAGTCTGAGCCTGTGTGTGTATGTGTGTGATTGTGTCTGTGTGTATGTGTGTTTGTGAGTGTGTCTGTGTGTGTGTGCACATGTCTATCTATAGTTGTGAGGGCCAATTTTGACGTTGTGAGGACATTTTGGCTGGTCCTCACAAATTCAATGGGCTGTTTGGCTTTAGGGTTATAGAAAGATGTGCATGTGTGTGTGTGTGTGCGTGTGTGTGTGTGTGTGTGTGTGTGTGTGTGTGTGTGTGTGTGTGTGTGTAACTACTAGAAGTAGATAAACGTGGCACTTTTGACGTAAAACCATCACAACCAATATCAAACAATATCATTGTTTTTTCTTTGTGGTTGAGGTTCAGATTTGAAATTTAAATCTCCTGTTTTTTACTGAATGCAAATTCTTTCCCTCATTTACAGAACCGTTTCCCTGTTGCCTGTTTTATATAGTTTATACAAAGGCTAAACGATAGCGCTAGCGGTCGCAGTATCTCTAACGGCGTGTTTACGATCTCACTGCAGCTGACGAGGACCAACTATAACATTTCAAGAGCTATTTGGAAGCCACATCAACTTTGATTGGGTCAATTTGACCTGCTTTGTGTATCGAGGAGAAGAAAACGGGGCCGAGTCACTTTAAACCTTGACCTCACCACAGTTGTGTCTCTCTGAAACTCACAATACGACTGAAAAGAATGTAAACTCTCTTACAACCTTCATCTTGTCCTTTACCCAACTATAAATCAACCCTCTGCGTATTTTAACCACTGAAAACATTGTGTCCTCACAGGTCTTTCATTAGCGGACCTCCACGAAGGAGTCGGCCATGTCTGAGAGGCGGGAGGGAGCCTCAGACGGCCTCCTGCTGACCTCCTGACCTCCACACGGACATCCATCTGAGAGATAATCTGATAAGTGACTGATATGGAGAAGGTGTTGACGTGACTTCAACCAAAACATCTTGTTGGAATCAAGCTTCGGCAAACACGATCCCCCGGTTATCCAACCCAAACATCCCCACGATAAAAACAGTCAGGACAAACTGTTCCAGCTGCACGTTGTGTCTTTGGAGGAGCTGACGTGGCCCTTTCAGAATAAAGCAGGAGGAGCCAGGTGTTGAAACGGAGATTCCAAATAAAATGTCAAACATGATGATGAGGTGAGTAGATCCCGGTCATCTAAGGACGTGAAGCATTTAAATGAAATAGTATTCTAGCTGTGATGCTTGTTGCGGTTCTGTTAAAGAAAGTTCTGGTTCCACCCCCTGAACCAGATCCTCATGCCCCACCCCTCCTGGTTAAGTCGTTTTTGCTTAATCCTGCTAACATATAAACGTAGACAAAAACATCTTTGGCGGAAGTAATAAAAAACAAACTTACTGGAAAAAACGAGGACTTGACCATCAGAAAAAATGTATTTGCCGTGTACTCAGATTTTACTGTTTGTTATAAGTACCATCTGCTAACATAAAAGAGGCGGGATCTATGATTTATAGTGTAGCCAGCCACCAGGGGGCGACCAAGAGGATTTGGCTTCACTTAACAGGGGCCGTCAAATCGTCAATCTTTATTTACAGTCTGTGTATAGTCTGTCCATAACAAATGCGCAATTTATTCTTTCATGATTAACCTTTGCCAAAACCTTTCAAATTCAACTTTTAATGTTGTACACATTTTAAAATATTCATTTACAATGAACGAGAGGGTCAGACATTAGCTCAGCGGTGCGGAGGTGGACCAACAGGTGGACGGAGCTGGAGTGTCTTCAACATTTGCAGAAGGATATTAAGTGACAATAAAACCCGAATTCAGTTCATTGAGCAGACAGAGATGAGAGTGATCCGACTGTGGAGGCAGAAACAGTCAAAAACAGTCACTTTACACTGTCACATTTTGACGTCGAACGTTTTTCAATCCCCCTCTCGTAATAAAACAGTGAAATATGGACACAACATCTGTCGCAGCGCTGTGTTCTGTGTGTTTGTCAGTGAGAGAACCAGTGAGAGACCAGCGTTCCCAGCAGACAGAAACTGAACAACACCCTCCTGCTCTTTGAAGCGACGCCAGCAGCCGGACGGAGGGAAGGAACTCAAGAAGAAAGAGTCTTTTTGTGAACTGCAGACCTGAAAGTCTTCCAGCGGCGAACGGGGGGTGAAATTACAGGATCCTAAAATGTAAGAGGGAAACAATGTGCTTTCTTTGACTTCACATCAAAACGAAGCAATGAGGTGGATTTGAAATGGACCACCTGTGGGATCAGAGATAAAATGTGTGTGAGATAAATATTTAATTGGATTATTGCAAGTTAGCATCGTGGGATGAAGTTGCCGCAGATTCATGTGCTCGACCAATCAAGGATCAGCTGTCAATCTTAATGTTTCAGCCCGTTTTTATAACTTCAATTAACTTATCAAAAACAAACTTCCCGGAATATGAACACTTAAACAAACACCAGTGGGATAAGAAGTATCTAAAACAACTTTATTTAGTCCCATCTGCTAACGTGGAGGAGACACACGCTAAATTATACATCTGTTTGTAAATAAAGCTCTTATTTTGAAGGGTATGATGTTTGAAGAAGTTTAATTGTGTAGGATTGTAATTCCATGAGACAACGGTTTGTGTTACCGACATGTTTCCAATTCACAAACACAGCGGACATGTCTCTAACTTGCTTTGCCTTTTTTTTTTCAGGGTCGAGTAAACTCCAGTTGTAATTTCACAACCTTTCCTGTTAAAAGCTGTTTAGTTCTTATTTCCCAGCAGTTTACCGTTACCACACTAAACCAATAACTGGCAACACTCATCATATATCAGATCAACTTCTCGTCAGGCAGGAAACGTCACAGCTCAATTATCCGTGTTTGTGCATCTTCCTGCATCACTGCCCTGTTTGTGTTGACTCTGAACCAGGATTGAGATCAAACCGCACGGTCGATCGCCACAATAAAACAAACAACACGATACACAAACTACAACAGACACAAGATCCCACAGCAGTCCAGCTGCAGGGAAAGATGTGAGCGATAGTTGAGTTTGTTTTCACTGTGTTCAGAACCAGAGGGAGAAAAGATAAATGTTTTAAACAGAGGTTGACTGGAGAAATAAAGTATTTTATCAGTGTTATCAAAGACTTTCTGTCTGTTTGTGGCGTCTCTACATCCTGAGACGTCCTTACCAAGCAGATACTGGAATAAATTAGTTTGAGAACGATTTTTTTTCTGTTCTTGTTTACGTATAGATGAGATAAGATGGATCTTTATTGACACAAAGCAGCAGGACAACAGCACAAACAAGCAGCACAAGGGGAATCATGCTCTGATAGATTATTTATTTACATTTACTTCATATTAAAAACTTCTTTCCAGCAGCAGAATGAAGCGTTTTCCATAAATACACCCACTGTAAGCTAACCTGCTAACATCAGTCAACATTAGCAACCAGCCTTGTTAGCCTACAGGACTAAAGCTGAACATCTTGTAGGGAAAGAGCCAGATATATTCTTCGGGAGTTGGTGGAGACCAAAACAGAGGTAAAAGTTTAGAGAATATTGGAAATCTATTCATGATGTGGATGTAAAGACTATTAATGCAAATACTGCTAAATTGGCAATTAGCTGCTAACACGTGTCAAAAAATATTAATGAATGTAGATTTGATCGTTTTAAGACGAGAAGATTAAGACCTTTTTAAAGCTTTTTGTCAAATCTGTATTTTTCAGTGTCTCTGAGGACATCTTGGTGGGGAACCTCCTTGCAGCAAGAGGGCGCTGTCCTTTCTGTGCTTTAACAAACTGAGATATTGCTTCTTCAGATGATAGAAGCAGGATAAAGGTCAACATGTCAAACCTCATTAGTAAAGATATAAACACCAAAGAGGTTGAGGAAGGAATAGAAAGAAGAAACATGGTTTTAATTTTTAAGTCTTACAAAACTCTTTAACATGATCTGCGCTCATCTCTGATTCAACATGTGCTATTAATAATTAGACTGTGGTTTATTGATGTTTAGAATCTTTGAGATGTGGCTCAAGATGATAGATAAAACTATTTTGTTTTGTTTCACCAGTCACACGCAGACTACGTGTTTGGTGAAGAACCCACAATCGCATCCACGCACGCAAGCCGCTCACAAATAACTGCTGTCGTGGGTTAATACCGGCTCATCGCCATTTACGCAAAACCTCGTTGTGCAACTGATGACACAAATTTATCATTGCAAAACCATGTCACACCCGACGCCATGAGAATATACAGAGACTTGTTGACTCTCGGTTTAAACTGGAGATTCAACTCTGCTGCAGAAGAAAACCTGTATTTGTGCGAGGTTTCCCGTGTTTATTTGTCCGTTTTATAGAAGGTTAAATACAACAGTGTCTGTGCTGAGTTGTGTGTGAGCGTCTGTCAGGGGGCGGTCGCACGTTGAGTTCATCCAGCTGTAGCTCAGCGGCAGGAATGTCAAAATGAAGTGACAGCGGTGGCGGTGGTGGGGTTTGTTTGATTTAGAAGCGTGGACCGTGTCTGATGTAGCAGACTTCAAAGTGAGGCTCGTGCTGTGAGGCTGAATGACTTAATAGGTGTGTGTGTGTGTGTGCGTGTGCGTGTGCGTGTGTGTGTGTGTGAGTGTGTGAGTGTCCTGTTGAGTTGGCTGTGTCTATTCTGAAGTGATGTCTGTGGTTTAAACGATTTAAATGAACGGATCAGCCGACTCTCACCATCAATTAAAAATATGATCCTTTAACAATATTCAATAAAATATACTAGTTATGACGGGTAATTAGGTTTTAGGGGATTTTTTTTTGTGGATTCAAGATTAATTTTGTTAAAATGATTTAGTATCTGGCTCCAATCTCCAAAATAAAAGCACTATATTAGAATTTGCCGAATTTGCCGTAATCAATCAATCAAATTTTATGTTTATAGCCCATATTCACAAAGTTTTTCCTCATTCTTAACAAGGAGCGACATCCTATGTTCTTAACCCTAAAAAATTACAAAAACTACTTTTATAAGGAAAGAAAATAAATCTCAATGATTAAAACTCAAAAATGTGTTAACGTGTTGATCTTAAATATGTACTTCGCTGTACTTTTAGCTCGGATCAATGGACAAATGTACTGAGGGGATCTTTGTGAATACACCTAACTCTAAAACACCTCTAGTATTAAACTCCCTGTTGCCCTCAGTACTTCCTCTCTGAATTAACTCTTATTCACATTCTGACACATTTTCCTCCACAGAACTCTGGTTCACAGCTTCTATAAAGTACACATAAGTGACATTAGCATAAACAAAACTGTTAAAGCTTTTCCGTTTCAGTCATGAAATCTTAACATGCTTTTGCTTTGACTGGTTTTTAGGTGAAAATTCCACCAAGCAACTTTAAACACAGCAATAATATTTCATATTCGCAGCAAGAGTACAACATTTTGATGAATAAGGGCTGTCAACATGTCGTAGTTTAATGTTACTACATGTTACGACATCTCTTTCGAGTATTTAAGTTCAATTTATAGAGAAAAAGATGTGAGATGAGGACGCCTGATCCCTATTTTCTTTCCCCACAGGCCACACAGAGCAGCGAAGTCTTTACATTTTATTTGTTTATTTGCTTTGTTCGGAGTTGTCCTGCAGCCAAACGCAGTCGGACACTTACGGCCTCCGAGCACTGAGACGCCAGCTCTCATAATTCTGTATTGTGCCCTGCTTAGGACTTCACTGAGCTCCAGCAACATAATCACACAGATCAAACCACCCTATGGTGTGTGTGTGTGTGTGTGTGCCAGCCCGGAGTCTTTGAAATCTGTTGTTATCTAATTAGTCTGCTAATAAAAAAGAGGAAAAAAAAGTGTTGAAAGCACTAATTTAGGCGCCTGATATCGAGCTTTCACCCCCCCGGAGCTTTAACCTCCCCTCTGCTGCAGATTTATAAAAATCACCGCGGCTGTTTATGGAGAGGTGCATCGGTGAGGCGTGCTGCTTTTATTTGTGTTGGACTTATTTGCACACAGCAGTGTAGCACTTTATTGAATCCCATCAACTTATTCGGCTTGAGGCTGAACTGAATCTGTGATTTAATTTTATTCAAGGAGCATTCAGTGCCAATCCTCCATGTAAAACATTTTATATGAAAAGGAGACATAATATTCAGGTTTGTCATTTTTTATTTGGGTAACTTGAAAATGTTCACGTGCTCTCTTTCCTCATAATGTCCATTGCTGCAGCTCCTCTTTTCAGCCTCTGTCTGAAACACTTGACCTGCTTATGAGCTTTGGGCTTTTTAACATTATATATATGTATAGAACTTTTACATTTACAAAAACACCAAAGTTCTTACACAAAACAACTATATGACTTATGTCACAACATAAACTGTATGTATACATATATAAAGGCATACTAGTACCTCCTTATATAAGATAAAGAGTAGTGTGAAAAGTATTTAACTAGGCAGCTCTGTGAGGCTGCGGCTCAAAGAAGGGGACATTAATGTTTACACCAACTTCCATGACAACAAGTCCAATATTTGCTCTGAGGTTTCACTTGAAATCACTATTGTCGAGCTTAATGTTGGTGTGAGGAGTAAAAGTCAGGGGATCACTGAAGTCAATGGGAAACATCGTCAAGGAAACAAGGAGATCTGGACAAGATTTCACCGCAATCATCCAAGTGGTGGACTGATCCTAATCATTCAGTCATGCTGCTGGCTTTGCTAAAAATAGCAACACAACACTTTTATCCCATCCACACATACTTTGGAACTACAACACAAGTTTCAGTCCAGTTATAACAAAAATATTTAAGTCAGAAATATAAAATCCAAATTGTTTAAAGGTCCATTAGTTGGATTCAAGCAAAAACTAAAAGGTTTTCCTAAAAGGAAAAATCCACATTCTTGTCGATTCCACTCCGAGAGATGTTTTCGAATTTGTGGAGATGTTGTTGCTCTCCGACGTCAGTGAGGCTGAATCGGTTTCATGCTGCAGATAAAACCAAGAAACCGAGACGTATAAAGAGCAATGCGCCCTTTAATGGTTAGTTACGCAACCACACAACCATGACGACACCACTTGGTAACGATTACTGCAGAATTTCTCATTGACTGAAACGCATTTCTGCCTCAAGGCGACGTTCAAATTCAATTCTCTGCAACACAGAAGAAGCAGCAAGACAAAGTGAGAGAGCATCAGAAAGAGAGAGAGAGAGAGAGAGAGAAAGAGAGAGAGAGAGAAGTAGGTCTGGTCCAATTAGCGTTGACATGTTAATGACCTGCGTTTGACTGCATGAATGAGGCTGTCTGCTGACTTTTGGGGCGCTTGTTGTTGAGGAACTAAGGGCTGACTTCTCCCTGCGTGGTTCCGTGTGTGCATGTGTGTGCGCACGCCTCTTATGACGGACTCCCACTGGGGGAGCTGGACCTTCTCCAGACCCTTTTCTTCAGCGAGAATCACAACCACAGCGCAGAAACTCATTAGAACAGGCTTTATGCTCTCAGCCTCTGCTCAGGGGCCCTGGGACAGTGTGTACATACAACATACATGTCGTCCTGTGTGTTTGTGTGTGTGTTTGTGTGTGACTCTTCTGGCACATGCCCCTAGCCCGGACTCACTCTCCTGCAGACGATGCGTGTTGGAGGGAGACATGTTTTACCCGTGTTGAACATTAACACACTGAGATCAGAAACATCTCATCCTCCGCAGAGAAAATGACGATTGTTTTCACAAGGGTGTGGTTTAATACCTTTAAAGTTCTGGCTCTAATGTGGTTTTTAGGAGTGGCACTTTGCGGTGTCACATTAACAAACTTAAAGCTTTCCCCCACACGCATATGGTCCAGATTTAAAGCAGGTTTTTATCTTGTATCATGATGTGAAAGAGGCCGTGTTCGTTCTCAAACAACCTTAAATGAGCTGAAGTTATCTAAAGCTTGCTGTTGCGGTAAAGTTCGTCTTCCTTTGTTTTTCTTAAAGTCGGGAATGATGCGTTCCTCGACAGCGTCCCACAGACCCAAACTGTTTTCAGATAAGAACTCGGGAAAATAGGTCCGAGCATAGAGTTTGTCTTTCACCTCTGAGGAACGCAGCAGCAGATTCTTGAGGGCTGGCATCGACAAAAACGCTTGAATCTCATTATCTTTCCAAGTTCACATCCTCGTCTTCAATGTGTACGTCTCCTCTTTCTCATCATGAGATATTTGTATTGTTCAGGGTTTGCATCCAACGCTTGTTATTACTGTCCAGAACAACTGACTCGGACATTGGAGTTCGAACATACGCCCCTCCGGAGAGTTTCAGAAAACTAACCAGACTTCAGAGTAAGTCTGAGAGTTAAAACTCCATGACTCTCTTTCTTGGAGCGTCTTTACTTATAATTCTGTATTAGAAACATTCAAGTGAACTCTGCTAGCAACATGAAATCAACAGTCCTGGGAAAGTACCTAAAAACTGGTGCCTGTGGAAATACTCTAATCAGACGCTCACAAGTCGATAAAGGACTTTTGTGAAGACTTTGCCAGTCGGGATTGCTAGCATCAAAATATTTAACTGGGAGCAAGTGCGTGTTTTACAAAATGGTCTATAAACAATCTGGCTGCCTTTTTAGAGCCAAAATAAAATTTAGCTGCAGCAGGAAAAGTTGATGTAAAACATGGACACAATTACGATAACAAATCCATGACCAAACCAAGTTATAACAACGGCCAGAGACCAAAATAAACCATATAGCCGCTTGGCAATAACATGCCTGTTACCTACGCTATCACAGAAAGACACAAACAAACTCTTGTTGGAAGATTTCATGGCTTAAAAGAAGAATAACAAATCTACCCTCATGTTTTCCAGCAATTAACTGGCTGAGGAAAGGAGGAGCGCCGTGCCAGAGCTGTGAGCTGCATGTTTGCTCCGACTGGAAAATATGACTCAGCTGCACCTACAGTGTAAGTTAAACAGAGGGATATAGGCTGCATTTCTAGATTTGCCACACATGGGAGGAGAATAACACATGGCTGACGTCTTCCATCAGACACAACAGCGCGGGTAGAAACCACAGTGTACAACTGGCAGGTGGATGTAAATCATCATCCACCAGAGTAGGCCGGTTCTCTGGTATTTTGCCTGTTATCAGACGACTAGATCCTCAAGCAGCTCGTAAACAGGGATATAAAAGGTGTAAATCTTTCTTGAACCTCCTGTCCTGAACCCCCAGGTGTTTATCACTCCAGGCTCTGGTCTGTGAGGCCTTAAATGGGCCTATGTAGATGTGTTTCTTGGGGCATTCGACACAACCTGCTATTTCAACCCACTCCAGATGTAGAACAAGGTATTTGGTGCAGCGTCTGGCCAGAATGCAATGAAAACCATCCCACGTCTTCACACGGGAACAAACGGTTCTTCCCGCCCAACATTTGCATCTGTTAAAATAAAACTACAGAGAAAGAAGAGGAAATAATCAGTGTAGCAACAATACATCCTACATAGATAGATGATAGATATTAGTTTGACAAATGTGCGGCTGTGCTACAAGGCAAAATAAGAGTTTTATTAGGAGTGCACGTGCCTTTTACATGAGTTGACAGGAATGCAAGGACGATGAAAGTCAATGGAGCGTGTAACTACACTCATGTGTAACCTTTTTGTGTGATTGTAACTGAGGCTTTAAGGGCAAAATGGAATCATAAAATGTTTATCTTATCAATGGATTGAATAACGATGTGTAAAGATGAACTGGAAGTGATGAACCAAAAGGTAACAATCACCCAACTGATGATCCTCAGAACTCTTCAGGCATTTTATACTTTGTGAACTAACAAATTTCCAGCAGCAGAAGAAAAATGATTTTAAGATGCTATTATGTCCAAGTGTCAACTCTTACAGATCCTTTTAAAATTGATCTTTCCGTGCATCTTTGTCCATTTATGGTTACCGGTTCCCAGATGTTATTTTTGTACATATTAAGGGAACTTTTATTACCTTTTAAATGTGCAAAGTATGTTGTTTCTGTGTGTGTCAGACTTACAGACTAACCCCATTTGTCTTCACTTTTTGGAGATGTCCAATTGTTTGAAATTAACTTTTGCCTTCCTGCAGATTTCCTGTCTCTATCTGTGACGTGAGGGACATTTTGAAAGCATCATCCCATTTTTACGTCCCACAACTTTATTTCCACACTGGCTATAAAAAGAAAACTTAGCACAGTCCAATATCTCTCACCTACTCTTCTTGTCCTGAGTGCAGTAATGTTTTTCAGCCTCTTATCTGCAAACTAAGGCATTGTAAGACTCTGGATATACAGTGAAAACATGTGAAAGATCCATCGTTTCATTATCTACCCTTGTTATCCTTCGAAGGGGATGTGGAGCCCTGCTGACATCGGGAATAGAGGCGAACTACACCCGGGACAAGTCGCCAATTTATCACCGGGATGAAAGAGCTGCAGAGTTTTGCTGAAGTTTTGGCATTAATGAAAGACAACAGAAAACTGTGCATCTGTTTTCTTTTTAGCTCGAGCATCACATATGAGATATGGGCCAATCAACTGCACCCGAGAGGAGGAGTGTGTGTGTCTGTGTGTGTGTGTGTGTGTGTGTGTAGAGCATCTCGTCATTGCGTCACAGTTTCACGAGTTTGAGTTTCTGATGACTAAAACATGGTTGGACGTAAACGTGAGCACAGCAGAGAAGTGACATCAGTTTCCCTTTGGAGCAAGCAATAACCGGTTCTTTAATACTTTCTTCCTATTATTTTTTATATCAATCTTAACCTAACATGGCCCGCGTTGTTTCGTGGTTCCACATGGGAACCATTACAAAGGAGTCCTGGAGCTGGTCCGAAACGCATCGATCAAAATGAATTGGGAAAACAATCATCCAGCTGTTGTTGGGGAAAAATCCACAAAGCTTTTTAAATCTGCTTTTTATTCATACTAGGAGATTTTTTGTGAGTTCAAAAAAAATCCGGCCAAGGCCCAACAGTTCCCATTGATTAAATTAAGAATCATCACTCATTCAAAAATATGAGTCCCCTGAATATCGCTGATTTCTTTTCATCAAGGAAAACTGAAAATGTCCCAAAACGCCCAAATTCTGCAAAGTAAAGTGAAAAATATTCCCTGGACCTGCCCCTCCCACAAATGCCCATCCGATTGGTAGTTTTTTCCTGCTGACTAATAGATAAATGGACTGGGGTGAAACCAAACTTAAACCCATCATCCAAAGAATATTGATTTATTAGAAATGGATAAACTTGTCTGCAATCTTCAAGGCTCGTGAGAGGTCAAGAAAGAGTCTGACACTTTGAGCCCGTACATGCAAACGTAGAGTCGGGCTATCCACAGAGTTCTGGGTAAACAAACAAACGTCCCTCGCCACCATTAGTTGGTAATCGAGTGACAACACATGTCTCTTCAGTAACGGCCCCTCTCTTCTTGAGCTACGGCCAAAACAAGCCACTGCAAAAAGACAAAAGTTGCTCCAGCAGGCGCCTCTGAGAAGATCAACGTCTGGGTTGTGACTCCGAACATGTGACCTTTCGATTAGGGACCAGATCTCTGTACTGCTGACGGAGCTCTATTAGCTTGTAGCGCTAACGGAGTGATAAGGCAGCTCTTCACCTCATGATGACTGGAGCAGGATCCATCCTCCGCCGTTCAGATCTTATCCACCTCCGTTTCTGTTTTTCACTCTCCCCTCTCTCACTTGTCCCAAACTATGAGATTTAGTATCTGTTGCGCTGACACAGAAAATACTATATCATACTTATCACGTCATGGGTGCAGATGTGTTCGGGCCGAGTTCAGATGAGGCCTCGCGGTTATGCTGTGAAATATGGATGCGTGTGTGAAGGCATGGGAATCACTCCTAACCATGAGCTTGGGAGGAGGCCAACATAAGAGCTGGAAAAAGCTAAAGAAGTCAAGAGAGAATTCAAACAAAAGGGTTGAATCCGTGTTCACGTAGGAAAACTGGCAGCCGCTGCCGACGACTGTGATTCCGCGTGCACTCGCATCATCTGAGTGTTTGCGTGAGCGAGTGGCAGCGGGGGGGGGCCTCCCCTGAAGTCACGATGGAGCCACTTAGCTCTGGGACGGCTGGCAGTGAATTTAGGAGAGGTTTGCTGAAAAGCTCAGTTTGATTGCTTTTCTAAAACAACCTCATCTAAAAGCCTTAAATAACCGAATACCTCTGTGACGACAACAGACTCGTTCCAAGCTCCTAACGGCATCTCTGGGCCTGGGAACTCACACGGGGCCACAGCCGGTTAATGGCCTCAGCCGTGTCGCTGCGGCTCGGAGAGAGAGGAGGTCTTGAAATGAAATTAGGATTAGTGAGAGCAGTCGATTCCTTCAGGATCCTGCTGGTGTGAGGCCAGACAGCTCTTAAACCGGTTTCTATCTTTCTCTAACTCTATCGTCCCTCGTCTTTTCTGCTTTTCAAACTCTCTTTGTCTTCCTCTCCTCTAATAAGAGAGTTGATATTCACAAGGAGGCCGAGGCAGGGTTCGCAGAAGGTAACGGCCATAAAGTTTAACTCACAGGCACACACACACACACACACAGACACAGACACACACTAGGGAGGCTGTGGCATCGCGCCAGGGTTTTTCTAAATCAACCAGGAGAAGCAGGATCTGCAGAGGAGTAAACTCTGAAGACGCTGGAATTTATGACGTTACTGTGTGATATGAAATAACAACAGCTTTAGCTCATTTTCATAACTGGTACGTCCAAATTTCCACATTACAGTTTAGGTTATACTTTTTGCCAATCACTGAGACATGGGATGTTGGAGAGACATAATGTTGATGCCTCCAAATCCACCACTGGAAGTAGGAGGAAGGCGGTTTGGAATCGGACGGTGGCCAAGGGAAATGTTTTGGTGGGTGAGCGAACGACTTCTTTCCCCACATCGTTGCATAATGTGGCGATGATCGGCTCCAGCGTCGGGCACGAGCCCCTCATCAGATCAGACCGACAACACAGCTTTAGCCTCAAGTTCAAGTTTCGTTCTCACTCTCTTCATTTCTTCTTATCTTCTTTCCTCCCTTCCTTTCTCTCTCAGATTCAGGCTCAATAACTGGGTGTAATATACACGTCTGACAGCTGAAGGATGATGTGAAAGCAGCACCAGGAAACCGCAGCCGTATTCAAACCCACCAACCTCCTCATCAAACGCGTTTATCCAACACTTCATCTCTCACAAATCAGCCGATCAACATCATGCGTCACATTTTTCTTCACTTAACACTGAGGTTAGAATAATAAAATCATAATCACAATCAAAAGAACAGCATGTGTCACACGGGTCTGAGCTTTACTCAGCTTGAACTTGCACAAGGAAAAACACAGTGTGTTATGAATCTATGAATATGCTTCGATGTATTTCAGATATCTTTTGTTGCGGTTGTTATGCATCATTATTTCATTGCGTAAAAGCTTCTGACAGAAAGCAACATGACAACAGTCAAGATCAAACCCATCAACAACCATGAATCCCAAAGCTTTATAAGACATCAAATTGACAGTGACAGCATTAAGCTATTATCAAATTGAACTTACATGATACTAAAGTGATAAAAAAAGGACCCTCTGTGATAAAAGCGATAAGTTCTTCATGAGTTTATTGCTCACTGAACAGTTACCAGTGTTAATGAAAAAGCTGCTTAAAGCAAATCAGAGAAATGCAAGATTTGGTGATTCGACACACGCCGATAGAAGAGAAACACGTTTTACACACGAGCTCGTACCTGTCGTAACCACACACGCGATTAAATCCATTTGTTTCCTACCTACCTGTCAGGCAGAGTCCAAAGATGGTGAGAAGAACCAGGATGTAGAGGGAAACAATGGCGTATTTGATGGCTGAGAGCGAGTTGAGGTGAGTGCAGCACTGGTCCTGCTTCCTGCGACGCTTTCCAGAACCTGACCCAGAACAGGAGGAAACATCAGAGTCAAAACAGGAGGAGACGTGGAAATACAGGTGCAAGTATGTTAGGACTTTTCTATTCAACAACACCATTCATCTGAAAGTGAATTCATTTGTGGCTGAAACTTCATGTAGGTGAGGTGAGTGATTTGCTCCTAAGAGGTTGTTCACGTGTCCGAGGGAGTTTGAAAACAACCCAGACAATGTTTTCCAGGTATTTCCTTCGTCTTGAGCTAAAAAATACGAGAATGAGCCCAGACTGGTGGTTGAGGCCACACAGATAACTCCAAGGTTTTCAGGATAAACCCTGAAATGTGTTGGTATGATGACATACAGCCCTGAGGAAATCCAAGGGGACGATCATACATCAAACATCGCAGTACAATGCGTTTCTTTTAAAACGGTCACACTCTTAAATTCAAAGTATGAATTTGATGATAAATAACTGCACATATTTGGCAAATCTCAGTCGTTAATCATTGTTAAAAGAGAAATGGTTTAGACATTAGTGCCTCGGGGCCAACAACATTCAGTCCGACACATGCACACGTACGTATATGCACGGATAAAATCATACAGCAGAATTCACACATAAGCGAACTCTGCTGTATGAATTACACAATGCAACACACTCACTGTGGAGCCATTACTATAATTCATGTCATCACTTAACCCTGCTCTCAGGGTCAAACAGATGTTTGAGAATTAGTCTTGATAGAAGTGACACAAGACTGTTATGATGGACGTGGTATTTCCTTTGTGTGTGTGTGTGTGTGTGTGTGTGTGTGTGTGTGTGTGTGTGGTAGGGATTAGGCTGTTGATGCTGAGGGAACGTTCTCATCAGGTCAAGAGGATGAAGTGAGTCACATCCTTCACTTTTTGGAACAAGAACGAGATTTGACGTCACCAGTAATGTTTGACAAATATTAATCCTCAACATATTAAAGAAATAAAAGTCGTCCTTGCTGAAGTAAAGTTTCAGTTCCCTTTGGTTTCTTGTTCTCCTGTAACTTCTCATGTACTTTACGGCAACACTAGTCGCAGATTTACCACCTGAAATTCACTATTAGCGATTTTTGGAGCAAGACGTCCTCGACTTCAGAAATAAACTAGGTTTTTAATGTGTCAAAATGTCAGTATGGTCATGAGTGACAAGTAGAAAACATTGGAATAAAGTAGTTGCATTTGTTGTGGCATTGCAGGATTTGCTAAGCTAAAAAAATGTATTGCATTTATATATGTGAATTCTGTGACTGAAACTGTCAGCATTGAGATGAACTAAGTGCAAAGAAGAGAAGCTGCCTCAGGTGTCTCTGGAGAGTCACTGTAGCCGTGTGACAAGATCATTATGATGAATATGAAAACCCACCGAGATATAATGAGGTTTTAATGAGTTTCTTTTCTTGCTGCGAACACACAAGCGATGTTGGCGTCTGACTTTTAAATATAAACAGTGATTTTGCCGAGCGGCCTCCCAACAGCATGGTTTCATTTGGACCATGACAATCTGTCAGTGAACACTGGTGGATTCTTGCTGACGCGCACACACACACACACACATACACACAAGATTCCCCTCCATGATGAAGAACACACACACTCCACCAACGTAAGACAAACACAGCTGGCTCAGATGTGTGTGCGTGTGTGTGTGTGTGTGTGTGTGTCACATGGTTGGAATGTATAGGAACAGAAATGTCAATCCGAGCTGGTCGACCTCTTAAATTGGACTTCAAAACACACACACACACACACACACACACACACACACACACACACACACACACACACACACACACACACACACACACACACACACACACACACACACACACACACACACACACACACACACACACACACACACACACACACACACTCATAAAAAACAGACAAAACCAGTTTAGCTGTGAAGACAATGATTGAACCAACCTGGCTCAGGCCCTAACAGCATTTGTCACAGCAGCCAGAGTCAGAGAGATGATAAACTGAGCCTCGGGTGGAGGGACGAGCGAGCTGTCAAAACACGGGGGGGGGCCCCTTCAGCACCAGGAGAGTACTGCATGAAATATGAAACGCCACTTGAACATGATTTATTGTTTAGGATTTGGAACCCACAGGAATCTTCACACATGTATGGAGAGGTGCAAAGGTCCCATGAAGAATGTCCTTCTTTGGACGTGTAAGAAAGTCGGGGATTGCACCTTGCGAGGAAGACGACCTTCGTGATTGGGTGGCATCAACAATAGGATGATGTAAAACTGAGGAAAGCTGCAAATTCTAAACATTTGAGAAGTTGGAATCACAAGAATTTGTTTGAGTTCAACAACTTAGATCTTTTAAAAAGTTGTCTATTATCTTCAACTTATTGTTTCACTCACAGACTTTAAATTAAAATGGACGACGCATCTCAGCTTCCTTCTACCTCTCCAGTAATGAAGCCAAAATACAGTAAGGGCATCGAGGACCCGCCCACACACATGCTTGACCAATCGTGAGTCAGTCTCAGCTGCCAATCATCCCCGTCTTTATGCCACAAAATAACTAAAATTTACACTTAAGCAGAAAAATGTATTTTGCTTTTATTCAACGTTCCATTCAATAACATTAAGGAGGAGGCAGGTTTCAAGACCTCTTTTGCCTCCAGCCACCAGGGGGCGCTCAAGGTGCTCTGGCTTCACATCACGTTGCCCATTTGTATTTTCAGTTCATGGTTTCACTGCTAAAAGCTTTTCCTGCAAAATACTTGAGAAAAGCAGAGTAACGATTGTTCTAAATGCAGCATAAATATAATTTAGTGAAAATAAAAAGACAAAACCATGTTCAGTGACACAGTGACAATCGTCTCCAGCTGGAATAAGAGTTTCTGCTAATCAAGTAACTGTAAATACATTTGGGGATTTCCTCACTGCTCCGTGAGTCACGTCTGTCTGCTGAGGTGCTGTCCACATCTTGCACCGTTTGGACAAAGAATTCAATAATCATTAGGAGTCGAGGATTAATCCGGCTTGGAGGATTATTTTACCAGTAAACTTGGAGGAGCCTACAACCAAGTTTGACCCATTTGAGCACTGGGTTGGTTTCCAGCAGCTCCAGTGTGAGTCAGGTGCTGGCGGAGTCGGTGCATCCGAGCGTCTCTGCTGAGTGTCGTGGATTTACAACGGGCAGAGCGTTGTTCCTCAAAATGAAAGACACATGGTGCTCGGCAACTTCACCAGATTCCATAAAAAAAGTCCGGCACTGTCTCTGTTATTGACGAGTTATTGTGACATTAGTGTGAAACAACAACTCTGCTTCACCTACGTTTGACATATCCTGAATTTGAATGTGCCGTTATAATTATGATGCAAAAGTCAGAGCACGGTGAGCTTGATGACACCTCATGTCAGTGGTGTTGAAACCCGCTTTGCTTTCCTCCTCTCCGCTGCACCCCCCATGAACCCAGCTGCTCTGCAAGGGGGGGACGTAATATCTCCTCTAATTGTCCGAGGTGTGTAAATGTCCTAGTATTAGTAGAGTTGGACGTGGTCAGTCTTTTCCTGATGTGTGAGGAGCATCGTCCAAGTTCCATTAAAACGTCAACAAGTTCTCCAGTTGTGTGTGTGTTCACTAAGTCGTTCCCACCAAACTCACAGAGTCCTGGGTCGAAACCCGAGAGCGCCACACGGTCGACTGTGGATTCGTTCAGCTGCACCAACACGCACGTACACACACAGACACACACACACACACAAACACACACACACACGGATGTTGCTCCTGGACATTCCATAGAGGATCATAGTGAGAGAGTGAATGCCAAGCCTCTATGTGTGTGTCTGTGTAGTGTAGATAGGTGTTTGTGTACTTTCTGAAGATTCATCAGTATCTGTGTCCGTCTCATTTCTCCGTCTTACCTTCGTCACACAGGTTGAGTTTGGACAAGTTGTGTCCATCGTAGGCCTCTTCGTACATGGAGCCGTTTTCTCTCTCCTCATATGTGCTCAGGTACATGGCCTTGTTCTCCATCTCCGCCCCTGGTGAAGAGGGAAGACACAGCGTGAACCTCACAATGTCTCATTCCTTACAAAAGACACTGTCACTTCTCCTCATACCCTCTGAATGTCTCAGTATACGGAGAGTACGAATACGGCAGTTGCAGTAATGTGGTCAAAAAACAGTACAGTACCCGCTCTACCCCCTGAGCCACGAGGTCAGTGTTTGTCTGTGTCCTTCTGTCCTCGGGAAGGTGACGACATTTAGCCCAAGGCCTGAACATGTGGGTCATGTTTTGGCTCAGAGAGGTTTGTAAAGTACTAAGTCTGTGGTTGGTTAAGGGTTTATCTGATATCTGAGAGGGTCCTCACAGGTGCAGAAGGTTCAAATGCATTCGTTTTTGCATCCCTGCCCTTAACTGCTGTGAATACGCTGAGGGAGCTTTGACTGGATCAGCTCCAATGCAACACACACAGACACACACAGACACACACACACACACACACAGACACACAAAGATGGAGATCCAAGCTAAACAAACAGAAGGAAATCCCTCTGGTGTGAGGATTGTGGTCATCATCCCTGCACCAGCGTTGTGTGATTTGTTTCTCTCTGCCGACAGAGTTGGACGTGGTTTGTGATTTTGCCGCATTAAGAATAGTGGAAAGTTTTGGGTCACGGGCCATGAAGAAGAAATTCACCCTCCATAACAACCGGGCCTCGTGCCACAGTGTGGGAGATGCGTTTGGCTTCTCTTATAATACAAACTCCACATCATTAGGCCTGTCAACAGCACTTTTTGGAGACCACATGTCCCGTGGTAGGGTTTGACTGGCAGCCCGAGTCGACAACTATCCACCAGTGGTGTAAATCTACATCAAACAACAGACGTCTTATCTTATCTGCTCTGATCGCAGCGTATATCTCCAGGTGGTCCGGGGTCAGATGGGATATAAAACCCCCTCGGCGGTGCTCTGCAGGGTTTGACCCGGGGTCTCCTCCCCAGCTCAATGTGTCTGGAAGCCCTTCAGAGGAAGTCTTCAAAAGCCCAAACCGAATTAACTGCACGGGTCAATTCAACCCCAGACTTCTTCTCTCAGATGTCCAGGCCTCTCATCCTGACCCTTAAAGTGGGCACAGACTGCAGGATGAGTGAGGATTATGCTGCCTTCACATCATAAAAGATGTTAGAGATGAGAACGATTCACTAATGTTAAAACAAAAACACATTGTGTACTTCTTAGTGTTTGTTTTGTTCTGTTGATTGACAATTAAACACTAGATTCATTGAATTTAGGTTTAATTACTTGAATCCTGGACTTTTCTGGGCGTTGAATTTTGAATTGCAAGCTATTGGAAAAACACTGAGTCTGATACATGGGCTCAGGAAGTAGAGAGGATCGTCCACTGGAATGAAATTATAAACATTTTTTGAAGAAGATCTGAAATCTAGCAAAAATTCTGACAGGAATTTCTCATGATGCATTTCAGGTACAGTACTGAAAAGACCCTTCCTGCCATTATCTTAGACTTTGTGTTTGTGGGAGTGCAGCACCTGCACCACCTTGCCGCCCACGTGAAATCGTGCAAATCTCCAATTAATCTCACGCTTAAAATCGATTCAATCTGCTAAAAAGAAGAAAGTCAGCCAATGCCCGCTTGCAGATATCGATATCCGGTGACACACTCTTAAGTTTGACTCATGAAAACACAACAAACTGCAGCTCCGGGAACCAGAACTGGACCTGAAGCAGCTGTGATGTGATGCGTCTCAAGGTGTTTCACCGCACAGAACTACGGTGACGTGGAGAATGAAGCACGCTTTGACAGATTCCAGCTTGTCCTGCTGTCGAGTCCCGGGGCCAAATAGACGCATAAATCCAACGGAAAACATTTCCTGAGAGAGAGGAGAGTGTCTCAGGAGTCACTTATCATCACGAGAAGTGGCTCCACCTCCAACACGTGGCTCTCAGCCTCATCCAGCAGGTGAAGCCGGTGATGAGTCGCTGTTTGAGAGTCTGGCGCACAAACTACGACGTAGCTCAATTTTCAATTACAAGCAGATTGAATTTCGCATCTTTATTTGTAGAGAACTAAACCGGTAACGAATCGCCATCAGTTTCGTCCACTTACTGCTTTTTCTTCACATAACCTCGCCGCCATATTTACCCCGAGTCGACCACGTTTGCTCTCCTGGTTTGCACAGGGTTTCCCACGCCACGCACGGTGCAAACCAAATATCAGCTAAGAACAAATAGACGAGACTCATGACACAAGACGTCTCCAGAGGGGTAAAATCAAATCTGCTGCAGTCAGCATTTTGTGGGTGTTTAAACTCCCACGAGCCCCGGTGGCAGATCTGTGAGTGTTTGACAAAGTCGTTAAAAAGTTCTCAGTCTAGACTTTATCATTACGGACGGGACGGAGGGGTCAGTTTGACATTTAGACCGAAACCATTAGGGCTGCTAGGAGATCCCACCAAAAACCCTCCATACCCCCCCGAATCTGTGTGTTTGTGTGTGTGTGTGTGGCTGAGTCTACACTGTGTGTGTGTGTGCATTCATGAGGTGAGTTATCTTCTAATTACACAGAGTGTGGTGGGATATAACGCTCTTTCATCACGCACTCGGTCGCCCCCCCCCCCGCTACCCGGTGCCAGCGGAGGACGGTGGGAAAGCGATGAGTCACCGCCTGCTCTCGTTATCTACACAACCGTGAAAGAGATGATAGCATCGCACGTGAGAGAATGAGACAATTGGATTAGATTGTGTATTGTATGTGTGTAAATTAAAGGGCGTGTTCACTCAGAAAACACAAGTTCGGTTCAGTTTTCATGTTTCCTTTTAAGTTTGGTTTAATTTAGCTTTTTTGCACCATGGGAGGATGAAGTGGAAGTTCAAGCCCAAACATCCACACGCCTGATATTTGCATTAAGAGCTGAAACGTCCGTGCACTGCCCACACGAGTCGTTTTCACTCATCCGTGTTTGCATCTGAAAGAACAGCGAAGAAGCGTCTGAATCAGCTGTTACTCATAGCGCTGGATTCACTTTAACCAGATTCAAATGGGACTGAACTCTTACTGGAAGTGGATCTTTCTTCTTCCTTCATCCCTCAAAAGACTGGAGGCTTTCCTCCGCTGAGCTCCGTCCAAAAACTACAAACAGCTCAAGAGCCAACGGGACCAGGAGCCAAGAAGAGTCAAAGCTGCACGAGAGACAGAGTCCAATCAACTGTGTGACACATCTGACACATCTGGCTTCGGAAGATCATTGGAATCTTTTTCATATTGGCAAACGTGTTGAAACATCTGTATCAGTCAGCACTGGAATAAAGTCGACAACAAGTCATCGGAGTCTTGTTCTCGTGATCGTTATCCGAGTTCCTGCAGGTTTCAACAAGTTCGATTTGAGAGCTTTTTAACAGAGTCTCAGAATAACTTACACTTCCTCATGATCAAAGATAAGGTGAAGTGGCCCAGTGGAGAATAAACCTTGAGACGTAGACGACCTCTCAAACAACAGACCCGAGGCGTTTGCTGACCATCAGTTATCAGACCCATGTTGGTCTTGTTTGTAGTTTTATCACAGTGAGATAGTTTCTGTATCTTTGAGAAAGAACTACAACACATGGTCACATTACAATCTATGCCCATAAAACAAGAAGATACACATTTTAGAGCGCAACAAAAAGTACAGTTTGAACTTTAACATAGTTAAATGACTTTTTAAGGCTTAAATTTAAGATTCTAAAAGTTTCTCAGACACCGCGTAAACTCTTCTTGAGGTTGTTTGGTTCTGTTGATTGACAATTAAACACTAGATTTATTGAATTTAGGTTTAATTACTTGAATCTTCAACATCTGGAATCTAGTAAAACATCTAACAGGAATTTCTCATGATGCATTTCAGGTGCAGTACTGAAAAGACCCTTCCAGCCATTATCTTAGACTTTGGGGTTGTGTGAGTCGTATTTTGAAAGAGGCGGGCTGCGCCACTTTGCCACCCAAGTGAAATTGTGCACATTTCAATTTAATCTCACACTTATAATCGATTAAATCTGCTAAAAACAAGAAAGTCAGCCAATGCCCGCTTGCAGATATTGATATCCAGTGACACTTTTCTCACGTTTGACTCATGAAAACACAACAAACTGCAGCTCCAGAACCAGAACTGGACCTGAAGCAGCTCTGATTTGTGGTATTCGTGCAAAAGCCATACTTTTATCAAAGAGAATCCTGCAGTTTTCATCATCGGGGGTAAAAAACCTAAAACACACACTGCTTTGAATATATTCTGAAGAATGATCTGGGAAGCAAGTCGACTCAGCATCACATCTTCACTCAGCTGACTATTTTTACGATCTTGTCTCTTTAAACTGTAAAAAAAGAACTACAACACATGGTCACATTACAAACTATGCCCCAAAACAAGAAATATACACATTTTAGAGCACAAGAAAAAGTACGGTTTGAACTTTAACATAGTTTAATGACTGTTTAAGTCCTAAATTTAAGATTATAAAAGTCTTTCAGACCCCGTGGAAACTCTGATTTGTGGTATTAGTGCAAAAGCCATACTTTTATCAAAGAGAATCCTGCAGTTTTCATCATCGGGGATAAAAAACCTAAAACACCCACTGCTTTGAATATATTCTGAAGAATGATCTGGGAAGCAAGTCGACTCAGCATCACATCTTCACTCAGCTGACTATTTTTACGATCTTGTCTCTTTAAACTGTAAAAAAAAAAGTTCTGCTGGTAGCAGTTGAGGAGACGCTGGAGATTCACTCAGCGAGAGAAGGAAACAATTATCTCGTCATGTGTCACCGAGTCCTGCAAATCTGCCCCCAGCCGAGCATCCCATTGTCTGCCAGGTCAGAGGGAAGCAGCGCCTGTGTGGTCTCTGCTGAAAATATGACATTTGAACAACAAAGCTGAGCAGAACAGGCTGTGAAGACACAACGTTGGCTGTGTCCTGGGTAGAAACTGTCTCAAAGCTTTGTTGAGAACTCACAAGTTAATGTCTGACACATGCAGGCTCACTGACCTGGTGTCTTTTACTCTGTTATTGGCCATTTACAATAAAACTCTAATTACGTCAGAGTCTTACATCTCATTAATGACCCATAAAAGCTCACAAGTGGTTTTTTTTTTACGGCCTCTAAACTTGGCTTAGTGTCAGCATCTCTATATACATAGCAAACAACCCATGTCATCGCTCAGTCATCCATGTGCGACATTAACCCATTTCTCTCCCGGTTGATTAAAGGCAGAGATTAAAAGGCTCCTTCACACGTGACCGGTGAAACACAAAGCGGCAATTTTCTGCGGATGAGTTCCATTAAATGTGCATTTCCTCTTCTGTTTACTATGACAGCCCAATGGCTCCGCTCCAAAAAGGAACACGCAGATGAAATTCAACCTAACTGGGATGAAAATGAACACATGTCAAACCAGTGTGTCACCAGTAAAGGTCAAAACGTGTGTGACCCCCAGTGCTTTTACACTGTTGGCTCCTGCTGGTTTTTTTTACAAGTGCTGCACAAACCTGTTCACACTCAATACATCAGGCTGTTAATCACTTTACTCATTCTTAGCAAATACATCTATCTATGCAACTGTTTTTATAGATATTAATACAGATTAAATATTAATAATAAGAAGAAATATTCCATTATTTTGCACAGAATTATGATCAATGTTATGATCCACTCTTCCCCACTAAACAGGTGCACGTTCCACTACTTTGCAAGTTCTCCTCTCTCACCTTGTCTGCTGTCAAATGGACGAGGAATTAAAAAGTTTAAAAAATCACAGCTCCACGTTTCTCATAATTCCCCCCCCAGCAGCAGAAGTTTGGTGTGTTGGCTGCAGCTCAAGCTTCCTCCAGTCGTGCAGCTGTCACACAGTCATCTACAAGCAGAAGACACTGAGGCTGATCCAGAGTCTGTGAGAATCCTGCAGCTCCGCAGTGAGGAGCCCACTCACACATGTGCAGTAATATACCCACAACACCGTCATGTGACCATCACAGATCTGCAGCTGAGGACCGCTCGGGTTGTTGCAGAGCAGCTGCAGAACAAGCCGAGAGGAAACCTGAGGAACATCTGAGCCGCCTTGCTCCGGCTGCGCCCCCTGGTGGCTCAATCCCACTGAACACAGTCAAGAGACACTGCTCTC
The DNA here is from genome assembly GCF_963576545.1 of Limanda limanda. NCBI lineage: Eukaryota > Metazoa > Chordata > Actinopteri > Pleuronectiformes > Pleuronectidae > Limanda > Limanda limanda. The sequence goes on along the minus strand of NC_083653.1, from coordinate 3,919,768 downwards.
ACTCTTAAATGTGTTCATTTAGATGTTAAATTAACCACATGAGATAAATTAATGATGGTTTTAAATAAATGTATTACCCAATTTATAAAAAAAATAATCTGATACTCCATCCAGTATTTTTTAAATTTCAACCATTGTTTGTAGTATACTTATTTTTTCTTTATTCGATTTTAATTAAAAGTGGTTTAATTTGTCATTGAACTATATTAATGTGACATGAGTCTCAGTTTGCTCTGCACAGATACTGTCGGTACTTTTTACTTTCCTACTCTGTGTACATTTAAGTAGCCTGTACTTTTATACTTCTACTTGAGCAAATGTATACTTCTACTTCCTTGAGTCATATTTGTATGAGTGAAGAATGTGTGCACTTTTTCCCACGGGTGTTTGCACTGGATCTTTCACTGACAGATTTTCTGACAGGACGTGAAGGCATCATGAGCAACGGTGCCGCGGGAGTGCGCATGGAGGATGTGTCGAGAGCGCGCCTCGGTGGTGGGAGGAGCCTGTAGGAACATACCTTGACAGGTAAGAGTCGCCATTAATGACATCATCATTAACAAAGACACAAGTTGTGTGAACTCAAACTTGGAGCTGCGTTGTAAAGATGTGATTTCACAGCTGGAGTCTGGTGTGAGTGTTGTTGTTGAATAGAAACACACTGAACCGCTGGGTGAGTGTAAACATCTGGGTGTGGTGTCTTTCACCAAACTCCATTCAGATCCTGCAGTTTTTTAGCAGATGTATTTTATAATCACAGGTCCAAACATGTTTTATACCAGGAAACGCGTTTTGGAGTTAGAGCTTGAATTCGGCTTTAGTTTGCTACGAAGTTAAAACATGTCCTATAAGTTTTTACATTCACCTTTCAAGCATTGGTGATAGGGTGATATAGTATTCAGGTGAAGCAATGCTGGGTAATTGTATAACGGATAATGATAATAAACTTTATTTGTAGTAAAGTTAAGCTATTAGTCCACTTGGATGAGTTCATGTTTTTTTACCGTTTGCTAAAAAGAGACACTAACTGTGAAATGTACCTTTTCACATTATGATATATAGAAATGAGAAAAATTGATTTTATTATGTCAATGGAGAAACGAAGATCAGATCTAATGTCTTTGAGAAGTTTGTCCTCTTCAGTAGTTCCACACAAATACTGTATTTTGTAAGACCTGATGAAGAGATGATGTACTTCCACAAGACACCACAAGATGGCAGGATTACACCTTTGGATGAAGGACGACTGCTGAGTGATAAGTGTTTAATGATGAGTTCATGGCAGTATGTTCACGATCTGAAGAGAGATATGAAAGAGGAAAAGAACGTTTAATCAAGCTATAAAACACGACAGAATACAATGATTATGATAATAATAATAGTAGAACTTTGCTTCTCTAGCACTTATCTGAACAAGGTTACAAAGTGCTTTACTACAAAAAACCTGGTAATAAAACAACACAGAATGAAACAAAACACAAGATATGAAGGATATCATAAAAGAAAACATTCGAAAACAAACAACCAGTTAATAATCAGGTATTAAAAGCACGTCTCCATATACTGCTGGCTCATATTTGTATTCTACTGTTGTTTTAATAGGACATTTTCTCATTTCTTTTAATCATAATTCGGCCAATCTCAAACTGCATTTCAGTTTTTGTAAAGAAAGAAATAAGAACTCAGGTCCTGTATTATTGACTTTAATATGGAACCCCCCCGCCCGGTGTGATGACCACATATTGGATCTGAAGTCACTTTCAGGCCGAGAGAAAAACAAACACCCGCCCGACAAAGTGTTTTTTGAAGACACTGGTGGTAAAACCGTTTTCCTCTGACAGTGATATTGATGCGTTTCTGTTTACAACATGAAAAACCCTTTTTTTATTTATCTTACCACTTCATAGCATTGGACTTTAAATACATCTTCAGCTGTTATGTATGAAATCAAGCTGGTGAGAAAACAAACTTCACCTCCCTGGAGCTCAATAGAACCAGGAGCACATAAGAAGATCGGTGCAGGTGAAGAAGACGAGAGCATTTCAGGGAGATTATCGTCGTCGCTTTGCAGTTAATCTTCACTTTGATTTAATCAGATCCATTTGGATTGAGTGTTAATCGTGAGTGAATAAGTTGCAGCTCAATAAAGAGACGAGTCCTCCACACAAAGAGCCACTGTTCCCGCCCGCTAGCTGCTGCATATTGCTTTTGTTTACAAGCCCTGGTTCAGTGGTAACAGGGAAGATTGAACATAAATGAAATGGTCTGGAGCAAATAAGACGAGCTGCATATACAGTCAGTGGAGACATGGATCCACTGGGAGCCCAGTTCGGGAGCTGTGGAGTTAAACAGATTCTGTCCTCAAGCATAAAACCAATTTTACAGAAAACTGCAGGATTTTCTTTAACCCTTTATCTCAACTTGCAGCTCGTGTGTAAAGGTCTTCACTCTCTTCCGTGTCCGTTACCCTGCAGGGACCTCGTTACTGCACCCGGCCAATCACGCCTGTCCATTAATTAACACGGGGAAATTACATTCTTATATTTATAACCCAATAAATCGACTGGCCTGCTGAAAAGGTCACATCAACAGCGGTGCAGCCCGGTGAGGAGGCGGGTGGGAGGAGAGCCAAGCCGACCGGAGGCTGGAGAGTTAGACGGGTTTCTAGAGCAGAACTTTTTTTAGTTTTTGACCTCTGAGCGTTGGAGTTGTTTGGCTTCGCCTCGCTGCAGGAATCCTTCAGTGGTGCTCATGCTGTTTGTCTCCGTGTTCAGCAGGTTGTCACGTTAATCTCTGGAAAATAGGTTTAGTCAGAGTAAGTAGGTGACACCACATGGGGGGGGGGGGAGTTAATCCAGAGCGTCAAATATCAAGAGGGTGTCATGTTGTTAATGTGTGAGGGTCCTCAGCAGAAAACCGTCATTTGAAATCAACACACAAAGATTAGTGACACAACATATGAGAATATTTAGTTATATATGTTTTTTTTTTCCTGGAAGAAATATCCTGATGCTCAAGTCGTGAATTTATGGATTGAAAGACAAATTTTGATAAATGAATAAGCGCTGAATTCATCAAAGTAATTTCTAAGATCAAGTTTGACAGAACAAGAGTCATGAAAATAGTTTAGCCAGATTATCTCAATCACTTTATTTGGGAGAAAATGGAAATTTCTGTTTTTGGGGGATTTTCATAAATCACATCATGATCAACAACCTCTTGAGTTCGACTAATAATAACAAGAACAAACCTATGAAAATAAGAACCTGTTATATCTGTAAAACCTCTTTGAAAACGTGGGTTGAGCTTCAAGCAACACATGAACACAGTGTTTCAGACGAGTGGCAGTGAGAGATGTCACAGACGCAGATCTGGACGGCACATTTCTCCTCTATTGATTTTAGCACGAGGCTCAGATGTGGCTGTTCCTAACTCTGTGTGTGTGTGTGTGTGTGTGTGTGTGTGTGTGTGTGTGTGTGTGTGTGTGTGTGTGTGTGTGTGTGTGTGTGTGTGTGTGTGTGTGTGTGTGTGTGTTGTTTACGCCTCCGTCTTGTCGGGTGTTGCTGATGTGGCTGCAGGCTGATGGACCTGTCCAAGCGAGTGTCGTTATGGACGGTGGAGGATGTGTTGCAGTGGGTGCAGGAGCAGTGTCCAGCCCATGTGGACAAGCTGCAGAGAGCCGTCATCAAACACTCGATCTCAGGTACAACACGTGCTAATGTTGAGATTCAGCCCTGGTTGCACTTTGGTTATTTATTGACTCCGGACACACGTGATGTGTTTGTGAATGAATCTGCAGGCCGAGCGTTGCTGAGATTAAAGGATCATCACCTGGAGCTTCTCGGGGTGGAAGCCGAGGAGCAGCAGCAGGAGATCCTGCAGGACCTTCTCCTCCTCCGAGTCCAGGAGGAAATCAATGAACTCACTGACATCTGCTCTGGTGAGGAACCGAGCGGCTTCGTCCTCGGGCTGCAGCAAACTGAGAAGAGAGTAGATTTAACCTAAGATAACTCTGCACCGAGAAGGGAAAAGTAAAAGTGGTGGTGCAGTTTGGATTCACTCAAAATCCTAAAACTTTTGTTTATCAGTTCTTCCTCTAACTGTCAAAACCAAGGACTGTTTATTAAGATGGACGCCAAAATGTCCTCAATACAACTGCTGCCATCTTGGACACGTTAATTCATTTCCTTTTTAAAGCATTTCATCCCAAAATGTGATAAGAACGACTGAAAATGGGAACATTGATTTAACGTGCGTTAGTTTGGTCCATGTCCCATTCACTAACATGGAGGTGGAGGTGATGTCACTTACTGCAGCCGACCACCAGGGGGAACCAGATGTTTTTGGGAGCTGTCAGGTGGTCCATCTTTATAAACAGTCTATGCAGTCTATTAAAACTACACAATTTATTTTAATCTTACATATATCATGAAAACACATATTAAATGTTACCATCTTTCATTTTCAATCAACCAGAGACTCACATGTTTTTCTTCTCTTCTTCTCTCCAGACTGTTTTTCTTCGTAGCAGAAGATAAATCTTCAGACAAGAAATGCTGCTTACATTTTTTTTATACATTTCCCTTCCATCCATTCATCCCTGTGAAGGGGAAGAGAAACGCAGGAGTGAAAGAAAACAGAGAGAAGGTGAAAGGAGAGAAGAATCAATGAGGGATGGAGAGACTGAAACCTATTTCCTGTACGAAATCCGACCTGTGCAGACGGATGAGATTAGTTTTGGTCCTTTTCTCAGAAACACTGACCATTAGTCTCTGTCTGTTTCTCTAAAGTGTAGTTTTTCCTTCCAACAAAGTCAAATAATGTATAAGATGCACTGAATATGGAAAGACGTATTTTTGATGATTGCCAAAAAATATCAGGACAAGAAACTGTCAGCAATGAAATCGGATGATACCTTTTAGTTAAATTGGAAGCGTCTAGTATTTCCATCCATTATCTATACCACTTATTCTTATGAGGGCCTTGTTCCTGTGATGTCAGATGTGAAACAATCAGAAGAGGAGAATCTCCAGTTGAAGCCAGCGTCGATGTCGAAGGTTTTGGAAAACGTTTCTGACCCGTGAGGTAAAATATACAAGTTCGACGGAGCACTTGGATTCTCATCTCCTGATTCTCATCTTGATTGTATCACGTGTGCATGCTTTTACTTTCTTAACGAGAAAACCTGAAAAACAGCTTTCTCTCTCCCAGCCACTGGTTTTACGATCCAGCTGCTGGTTTTTAACTCGACTGCATTTATCCGTCCTAACACAATGCAAACAGTGCATTATTTTTTATAGAGAAAATCCACTTATTTTCTGGAGTTTATGCTCCTTTGTTTTTTTTTAGTGTCACCGTGAATCCTGTTTAAAACGGCTCAGCAGCGAGTGCTGGGGAGAACTGATTATTTGTGAACGCCCATAATACAAGTGGTCCTAAAACTTTCAGACGCCATGATTCCCCGGTCCCTCTCTTTACGATGCTGTCCTCCTTTTAGTGTGTTATGGCATCAATACTGCTGCATTTGTGCTACATAAAAAAAGTTGTGTTTTCGTGTCACTGATACACTTTGCTCAGCTGAATTAAAAAAGTGCTGCTTTAGCAAAACAATCCCGCCTGCTGAGCTTTTTTCCTTTTTTCTGATCATCTGTCTCTTTGGCAGATCCTCTCACCGACTCCACTTGTTCTACTTTAGTTCGATCATCGCTCTTTTGTTTGTCATCGCTCGGCTTTCACAGCTGCAGCCTTTCGTTGGTGCGGCGTCCGCTCGTCGCCCCGCAGCTCAGCTTCCTGTCTGGCTGGAGGGAGCGTCTCGCCACGTGGCAGGATCCAGTTCTCCTTAAAAAACTAAAGGTCATAACAATAAGAACACAAGTGCGCTCGTGTGCGTGGACCGCAGTCGACAACGGGTGATGGTGTTGATGAACGGAGCCGTAAAGATCTGATCAAACTGCTTCACATCCACGGCGTCGCTCGTATTTCAGCCTGAGTGGAATCCGACGGTTGGATCCGACGCAATGTGAAGCGGGAGGTGACTCTGAGACTTTTTATAGAGTTCGATTGACTCTTGTGCACCAGTGAGGATACGACTGCTTCTTTAGCAAACTATGGGATCTCTCTCTTTACAGTCAACCAGCTGGTGAAGGTAGTTCCAAAAGAACGCCAAGCAAGAAAGCCCCTGTGTCCGGATCCATGATGATGTTGGTTCTTTCTTGGCTCGTGCATCTTTCCACCAAGTGTCATGAAAGTGTGTTGAGTATCTTTTGCACATGCTGACAAACAAATAACTAAACAAACTGGAGTGACACTCTGTAGAGTTCACATCTCCTCCAGGGTCCAACAGTCTCTTCATGAAACCACATTTAAATTCACAAGATCCAGATATATCCTTTATTTGGATCTGCACCAAATTGCAAACTCATAAATATCAAGCCCGTAAACATATACATTTCTTCCTGTTATCAAATTCAGTAAATCATTCTCTGAGAAATTGGAATAAGATGTTGTAGCCTTCGTTAAACCTAAATACAATGTTTATGCTCCCTGGAAACATTCTGATATTTACAAGCATGCACTCAGATTTTCTTAAAAACACAAAGAGGCGGAGAGAGAATGTGAGTTTATACTTATATAAATGTTGCCAGGTTCCAAACTTCTTATAAAGTGACCTTTACTCTCCTTTCCTTCTGTTTCTGGGCCTGTGTGTGTGTTTGTGTGGGTGTGCTTGTGTGTGTGTGTGTGTGTGCGTGTGTGGGTGTGTGTGCATGTGTGTGTGTGTGTGACGGAGAGTGATTAATACCCCAGGAGATCGTGTGACATTTGATTTGGCGTGGCGTGGCTGGGGAGGCGCTTACTCAGCACCGGCGTAAATCCACCTCGCTGATGGAGTGAAGGTTCTCGATGAAAAACCCCCGTGACCCTGAGGACGGAGCCAAAAGAGCCGGATGCTGAAGACATAAAATGCAAATTCGGTTAATTTCAAGATGTGCGATGTTTCAGGGAATCTTAAGGGTTTACGATGAGAGCAAAATAAACCTCCAGTTCTCGGCTTGAACATTATTAATCTAATCAAATATGCACAGTGTATTTTGAGCATAAACAAAACAGTTTTGTAGCCTAATTTAATCGGTTTTAAATTTCCATATCTAAGTCTGAAAGTTTATTGTTGACCTTGGAAACTGAAACGAATAAAAGTGAATAAATCCTGGAAACTGCCGGACAACAAGTAAATGGACCTTAAAGGGAAATTGCACTTTTCTTCACACTTGATTTGTTGATGCATCCCATTTAAAACACATTTTTTTTATGTTGGTTTATTTTCTGTTTCCACTTTACGTTTTATCGCTGCACACGGTCTGGAATCATTTGGCTGAGCTTGACTCGTGATTGGTCGAGTGTGTGTCTCTACGGGACCTCGATGTTTCGCTCCCTCCTCCAAACCCTCGCTTCTAATGTGCAAGATGTCGTCCTTCGTATCCAGGATATATTTGAGCTTAATTTCTGGATAGTAGGAGACGTGTCGTCCATCTTTATTTACGGTCAATGGTCCTGTTTTCTTTCAGAGAGAAATCGTCCGCGTACGATCAAAGCCACGAAAAATGTGGGTGTTTCCACTCTCTAGTCAAACCTGGCCGATGCTGCAGCTGTGATGGTGACCAGGCGTCCTGTGCCTCGAACAGTTGAGAGTCAGCAGAGAGCCTCCTCCTCCTCTTCCTCCTCCTCCTCCTCCTCCTCCTCTTCCTCCTCCACCTCCTCTTCCTCCTCCTCTTCCTCAGTCCTTCAGCGTCCGCCAGCCTGCAGCGGCCTCTGTGTCACTTTTGTTGTGATTTATTCATAGCTGCACCACAGAGAGAAAGATCAATAGTTTCTGACAGAAAAATGAGTTACTGTCAGGCCACTGTGGGGACGAGGAAAGAGAGAAGTTCACCGCGAGTTCAGAGGAGACGTGAAAGTTGAGGAGGCCGAGCCAGAAATCTGCTGCTCGCCTCATCCAGAGCAACTTAAACACTCACATCATCAGCTCTAATTACGGCTGCGAGAGGTAATATGTCACATTACGCTTCTGTTACACCTTGAAAATTGGCTGCTGGCTTCCAACTTACTTTGAAGCGCTTGTTTCCTCCGGGCTCGGTGGGAAACTGCTGCTGATAACGGGGATTAGAGAGTGATTCATTTGCATTTTGCATTCTTGGCTTGCGAGTTTGCAAATGTCAGCAAGCGGGACGAGCAGCTAGCGGCGGCGGACGGAGGCGGCTGGCGAGCGACCGGAGACGGCGACCACAGCTGCTGACCTCGTGAACCGATACAGTCCATCGGCTGAATGGAAAACAGAAAACAGAGAAACCCCGACTGTTGTTGTCGTTTAATTAGCTTTCACACATTATTCCAATTAACAGTCATAATACATAAATCAAAAGTGAACCTAAATACGTAGCTTCTTATTGGTGTACGTTCATGAAAGAGTAGCTAACAGCTAATGTGAGCTAACACGGCTCAAAGCTGCGTGAAAGTTACAAGTGACCATAAAAAGGTTATTTTTGAATTCACTGCAGTCAGGATGTTCATTATAAAACCACTTTATTTGGAGGTCAAATCAAATGTGAATAGACCAGATATATTAAAGTATAATATAGAATAATCATTTCCACTATTTAAGCTTAATCCTAAATCCCATTCAAATATTATCTGTTCTTCAGGTGTTGATCCATAAAGAACCCAGAGTGTCGGTGCTGCTCTGTCTTCCACGCTGGGGATTCACTGGATGAAAACACTTAGTGACAATTTGAGGATAAAAGCTCAAACGTCTGGTGTCAACTGTTTCACTCGTAGCTATAAGACAAAAGGATTTGAGATTTTCCTGATCAGTGGTTTCTGATGCATTCACTCAAACGTTGGAGGTGTTTTTCTGACTCCACTGCAGCAGCATCACATCCTCCTCTTCCTCTTCCTCTTCCTCTTTTTCTTTCTCACTCCATTTCCTCTGATACACTGAAGAAGATATGTCAATTGATGTGAGGGGAAATAAATGGTTTATTTAAATAATTCATTTCCCCACTAAAGTACACTGACTGCTGCCTTCTTCTTCTTCGTCTTCTTCTTCTCCCTCCTCCCTGTGTTATCCCGACAAATGTGAGTGTTCTGCGACCGTTAGCGATTTGTCAACAGGTGAGTTCTGCTCATAAACGCAGCAGGAGCACCGACTCTGCTTTTATTGTCTTCTCTCAATTATCCATCTCCCTCTCTCCTGCTTTTCTTATCCCTTCTGTCTGCTCCTCACCCAAAAGCCCAAAAGCTCCATCGACTTCTGTTCGAGTCCAAACCATCTTCAAAGTGGCAGGAAATCAGAGGAGACACAGAGGAAATAACAGCTGCAAGAGATGTGATTCACACCATGTGATTAGATGAAATGTTTGCATCCATCACTGTCGACGCCTCCTCTCTCCTCTCTCCTCTCTCCTCTCTCCTCTCTCCTCTCTCCTCTCTCCTCTCTCCTCTCTCCTCTCTCCTCTCTCCTCTCTCCTCTCTCCTCACATGATGGGATGCTTTGCCTGAACACTTTGCCTGGATGCGGACACTTTGCCGGTTGCACCTCGTTGATCAGCGCTGAAATGAGGAGCCTCTGGGGGGGGGGGGCTCTCGGCTGTAATTTGACTGCTAAGACGCCGCGTGGCAGAAATCCTGTGAGACTGTGGCTGGAAATATTAAATCTCAGACAGGATTGTTTTTTGAGCCATGGACCAACAACACAAATCTATAAACTGCTGAAGGAGAAGAGGATTAGTAAAGTGATCCAGTAAAGTGTAATAAAATGACTTGTCTTACGTTTCTTTGTCTCATTCTTCATTTTCACTTTGAGGATAAGTGATAAGTGATAAGATAAGATAATACAAGATAAGATAAGACAAGATAAGATAAGATAAGATAAGATAAGATAAGATAAGATAAGATAAGATAAGATAAGATGAGATAAGATAAGATAAGATAAGATAAGACGAGATAAGATAAGATGAGATTCAAACAAACATGTACAAGATTAAAGCGTCTAAAACGTTCAAAGCTGCAAATCAGCGGCATGAGAGTTCAAGATAAATTAGCAGAATTAAAAACTATCTTTACAAATTCAACGCATGTAAACGTAATTAATTTGAAATGTAAGTGGAGTGGATGTTGTGTCAGGTTATTGAAGATAATCACATATTACAGTGAGACGTCAGTGTCAGGATGTCTTCCTGAACGCTGCTCGCTCCTCAAACGGATTAGCTTCTAAATGATCCCTCTTCACAGACTCACTTGAAAATGTATGAGAATGTCATTTCATTTGGCTCCACATTAATATTTTAGGCCGGTTAGTCACTGAGGCACGGAGCCGACTGTAAATCAAAACTCGCCCACGTGTATTTTGCACTGTACGTATGTATCTGCGCGTGAGTGTTTGCGAGCGGCGCTTTTAAAACAGAATATTAAAACATTAAAGTCGACAGGATGACAGATCGGCGGCGCCGGGCGCTGTGGATAATTGAAATGCCAAAATCCTCAAGATGGCGGCTTCATTTTTAACATGAATTTACAGCTTCCATCACAAGCCATTAATGCTGGAAATACTTTATGAGGGAGCCACGAGGGAATTTATTTATCTGAGCGAATAAACCAGTCGTCTGGATGTTGACAGAAACAAGGTCTCGCTGCCTTTAGACACTCGTCAGTGGGGGGGGGGGGGGGAGAGTGGATTCATTTCACCTGCAGCGTTAACGTCTTTAATTCTGCTTCACACGAAACATTCTCATGGGGATAGAACATGGTGCACTTGGATTATCAAGTTGAAAATGCACCAATTTGTGTGAAAATTATCAATATATGAGAAAATGCTTGAGGTACAATTAGAATATGCAAATCACAGGTAAGGATTGTTTCCATACACCCACCTGGAAATGCACGGGCACATGGAACAATACAGTTTTGTGACAGAAAAATGTCCCTTTCACCTTCTGGGTAAACTGTAATCGCAATAGAATAAATATTTCTGATAATTACTGACCATTGGAAATACTGCATTGGTGGTTTGATTCCCCGGCTCCTCCGGTCCGGATGCTGATGCACGAGACACCAACTTATTGACCCTGACAGCATTTTGACGTGCACAGTTTGATGTTTGCATGCGGCAGCGCTGTACAGAATGTGTGCAGCTGCATGTGACTGTGTGAAAAGGGTTGAGTGGTGATAAAGATGAGATAAGTGATGAATGGATAAAGTCAAGATTCAAGAACTTTGTGGTCCTTGTGCAAGCAAATCGGAATTACGACTTCAAATCAAATTGTGCCTCTTTGCAAAGAATACAATACAAATACAGAAATGTTAGTAACCATATGACAAAATATATGAAATAAGCAAAATAAGTGTTTTAAAAGGTTCTTTGATAAACTAAACTCAGGTCAGGATAGTAAAGATATCGATATCGATAAGTATGATAAATAATGCAATTTACATGAATGTTTCACAGTGTATTAAGTTGTATGATAAATGTGATGTTGTTCCATATCAAAAAGGGAATAATGTTTCTTTATGACTCTGTATTTGTGCACAGGAGCTTTGACTTGTTGAAAGCAGGGAAGGACATTGCCTGAATTATTACTTTACACTATATTATCTGATATTTTATTACTATCAAAGCAAATAAAACCTTATTTTGGAGTCGGATAATAACAGTGTAGACATCGACATTCACCGTTGCTGTAACTTTGAGGACGGATACTTTGATGAACAAGCACCAGATCACGGAAGTTTGAAGAAAGAAAGAAAGAAAGAAAGAAAGAAAGAAAGAAAGAAAGAAAGAAAGAAAGAAAGAAAGAAAGAAAGAAAGAAAGAAAGAAAGAAAGAAAGAAAGAAAGTGAAGCACACAGAAAAACTAATCAACAAGACAAACTCAAAGACGTCCCAGGAAAAGTAATGAGAGCGAGTCTCACACACGCTGCTCGTGTATTCACTGCTGATCAATATCTGACGTTCCCGCACATTTTGTTTTCATTTTTCTCAGCGAACACAACAGACTCTTATCACCTCTGTGAGTTATATGGTCTCCACAGAGCGGGGGGGGTGAAAGACGACAGTGTGCAGAGGGAGTGAGGACGATGGGATGAATCCAGTCTGTCACACGTCACCTTGCTCCACTGGTCGAAGAGGATTTCCTCCCTCCTTTATTGCAAAGAACATAATAAGAATTTCAATTTGAGATAAACTGAGAGCAGAGCAGCCAAACGGGACTTAAAGATGATATTCAATCCAGTCAGGTGAGATTACAGCTCTGGATCTGTGCTGCTGGGAAGCGTTCGCTTTCAAAACCAAACTAAAGGACAAGTAATCCTGCAGGTTTTTTGAGTTTTTCCGTGTAAAGAAAGTATTAAAAAACTCATTCAAACACCAACGCACTGGTTCACAAATCCTTTTACACCATGGCACCTTTTCACTGGGACTTTTACACCATCCACAGCTGTTATAGGAATTTAGTTACAATACATTTCGCTGAAACAAATAAAACCAACATTTAGTGAAATAATTAGGGCTGGGCAAGTTAACTCGTTTCAATCGAGTTAACTCAAGTGATGAGTTAACTCGATTAATTACTTTATCTCGCATTAACTCAGGTTTGATTATTTATTGTTTTATTGTGAAAGTCAGGCTTTTTTTTGTGAAAGTCTGTTGCTGACTGCTGCAGAACAGGAAAAAAGAAAATAATTGGCGGATAAACAATCGAGTTAACTCATCACTTGAGTTAACTCGATTAAAACGAGTTAACTTGCCCAGCCCTAGAAATAATATAAGTACATAGAACAGGTAGTATTTTAGTCCAGGAAACACACAGGAACTGAAGTGTTCCACGATGATGGTCAGCGATTCTCACTGAGCTGGAAAAGTCTCACCAAACCTGAGCATGTGGAGCGGTTGCCACGACAACAGCCCCGTCCTCGCCTGTTGAGCCGTCGTGACATCAGAACGGCGTCCTGTGACATTTCACAGTTCGGGCAAAAGGTCTCGAGTCCTGGACGCAAGAAGGAGAAGTGGAAGAAGAGAAGGATCAGAGGAGGTCAGAGGTTATCGATTAGTTCTTCTACATGAACACACGCACACACACACACACACACACACACACACACACACACACACACACACACACACGGACACACTGCCAGTGAGTGGTGGTAACATGAGAAATCAATTTGTGCTGCTGCTTCACCTCTCGGCTCCGTGAGTTTGACGGATGATTTGCAGCCGAGCTCTGAAGAAAGTAAAGATATTTTCTGACACGACTTTTGCAGAGAAAGTTAAAACTGACCCTTATCTTCTATTAGAGAACAAGAGTTTTGTAGAGTTTCTCTTGTTCTATTTAATGTCCTCGGTTGAGTTCTTTTGTTCAAACACAAGCAGACATTTGATTTATTGATTTGTTTAACATAGAGAGACTATTGTAACGTATCTACAACTTATGAATAGTGTTTAACTGGAGCTGTCAACTTTTAAAAGAAGATTTCTATGAGTCTATATATTATAAATGAATGTGCATATATTATTCTTATGATAGTTTGTCATAATTTGTTTAATGCATCAATACAGCTTTTTACCCCTGGTGTTATGAAGCCATGACGGTGGATGTGTGTTGTTTTTTAATTCCTGTGATTGTAATTTCATGTGTGATTCTCAAAACACTAAACATTTACTTGTGATAAATTCATAAGAAACATGTTTACAAAGTTACAAAGATCTTTCATCAAAAACTATAACAGATTTATAGTGACAGATTGAAAGTCTCTGAATATGACTGAGAGGGGAAACTGGTTTTATCTGTGTTCTTTTATTGGGTAAATTTATAATATTATTTGTCATAGTTGACTTTTGCTATTAAAAAGCTTTTGATATTTCTCAAATCACCCTGTTTTTCTCGGTGTCTCGGCCGGCTGCATTGTTCACGTCTACATTTTGTCCTCCTTTTGTCCGAGTGTCACTGCCGAGGGGACGTGTTGCCTCGCTGCCGTCTCCAGGATGTCGGACTCTGTGACAGGATGTAATTACGCTGTCTTTTTGTCTCTGTCTGTCTGTATCCATAACTACTAGAGTCTGGAGAAGTAATGGACAGAAACTCTGTGAAGTGTTAACGGTGCACGCATCGACACCATTACTGTCAACAGAGGAACTCGGCTGCACAGCGGTCGACTGCAGGAGTGAAACCAGGTTCAACAGAGCAGCTGCACACGTCTGCTCCTTGTTTCAGTGGCTTTCACTCCCAGTGTTAGGTCTGAGCTGAATTCAGCAGCTACTGGGTTTCAAGCTGATGACCTACGAGGCAGGAGGAGACACTGAGAGAAGAATGCTTTCTCTGATCTACCAAGAAACGTATTGATATCGCTATATACATTCAATTTGATATAATTTATCTGTTGATTGAATGAGTTTTAGGGGTGAAACAGGTCATGAATGCTTCAGTTCAACACAGACGATGTTTCGCCTGTTGGATAAAAACAAATGTCAGTGTTTTATCTTCAGAAACACGTTTGTGGAAAGTCTCTGTGACGCCAGTGAAGCCAAACAACTTCCAACAGAGCTCAGAGAGAGCTCAGAGAGAGAGCTCAGAGAGAGAGAGAGAGAGAGAGAGAGAGAGAGAGAGAGAGAGAGAGAGAGAGAGAGAGAGAGAGAGACAGACAGACAGACAGACAGACAGACAGACAGACAGACAGACAGACAGACAGACAGACAGACAGACAGACAGACAGACAGACAGACAGACAGACAGACAGACAGACAGACAGACAGACAGACAGACAGACAGACAGACAGACAGACAGACAGACAGACAGACAGACAGACAGACAGACAGACAGACAGACAGACAGACAGACAGACAGACAGACAGACAGACAGACAGACAGACAGACAGACAGACAGACAGACAGACAGACAGACAGACAGACAGACAGACAGACAGACAGACAGAGAGACAGACAGAGAGACAGACAGACAGATCGTTGTCCCCTCAGCAGTCAGTTTTTTAAACCAGCTGTAGCCCTGGTGTTTGTCACACACACATTTTAATATATTTTAGTATATTAACAAAGGACTAATAGATTCTTTGTGCTCTTTTGTGGTTGTATGTTTTGTTATGATGTTCAAACCAACTGGCCCCTCAGGGACAGTAAAGACGACCTTGACCTTTATTCTCCTTTTTTAGTTTTTCATTCTTCGTAGAACACACCCTGCCTCTTACTGAATCTCCTCTTAACACCAGGTGAGAACAGGTCGCTGTGAAATGCAGTAAATCCTGAAACACCAACAACTTCTTCCTCAAACACAACCAGCTCCTCCCAGTCAGGATATGTCTGTGTGTCCTCCCTTCACAGGTGTGTCAGTGTAAGAACCAGTTCTTCAGTCTCTGGCAGCAGCTGAAATGGCGCAGCAAGAAATTCAACTGGACAGAGAAAGATTCTGCTGTCCGATCTGTCTGGATCTACTGAAGGATCCGGTGACTACTGGCTGTGGACACAGCTACTGTAAGAGCTGTATTAACACCCACTGGGAGAATGGGGAGGAGAGAGGAAGCTACAGCTGCCCTCAGTGTAGAGAGACCTTCACACCAAGACCTGTCCTGAGGAAAAACACCATTTTAGCTGATTTAGTGGAGGAGCTGAAGAAGACTGGACTCCAAGCTGCTCCTGCTGATCACTGCTATGCTGGACCTGAAGATGTGGCCTGTGATGTCTGCACTGGGAGAAAACTGAAAGCTCTCAAGTCCTGTTTGGTTTGTTTGGCCTCTTATTGTGAAAAACACCTCCAGCCTCATCTTCAGTCAGCTCCATTTAAGAAGCACAAGCTGGTGGAGCCCTCAGAGAAGCTCCAGGAGAACATCTGCTCTCGTCACGACGAGGTGATGAAGATGTTCTGCCGCACTGATCAGCAGTGTATCTGTTATCTCTGCTCTGTGAAGGAACATAAAGACCATGACACAGTGTCAGCTGCAGCAGAAAGGACTGAGAGGCAGAGAGAGCTCGGGCTGAGGAGACAAACAATCCAGCAGAGAGTCCAGGACACAGAGAAAGACGTGAAGCTGCTTCAACAGGAGGAGGAGGCCGTCAACGGCTCTGCTGATAAAGCAGTGAAGGACAGTGAGGAGATCTTCACTGAGCTGATCCGTCTGGTGGAGAAAAGAAGCTCTGATGTGAAGCAGAAGATCAGATCCCAGCAGGAAACTGAAGTGAGTCGAGTCAGAGAGCTTCAGGAGAGACTGGAGCAGGAGATCACTGAGCTGAAGAGGAAAGACCATGAACTGAAGCAGCTCTCAGACACAGAGGATCACATCCAGTTTCTACACAACTACCCATCACTGTCACCACTCAGTGAATTTACACACTCATCCAGCATCAGGATCTGTCCTCTGAAGAACTTTGAGGACGTGACAGCAGCTGTGTCCCAGGTCAGAGGTCGACTAGAGGACATTCTGAGTGAGACAGAGACAGAGATTTTACAGATTGTGTCTCAAGTGGATGTTTTACTGCCACAACCAGAGCCAGAGACCAGAGCTAACTTCTTAAAGTATTCACAGGAAATCACACTGGATCCAAACACAGTAAACACACTTCTGTTATTATCTGAGGGAAACAGAAAAGTAACACGTATGAGTTTAGAACGGTCTTATTCTGATAACCCAGACAGATTCACTTATTGGGAACAGGTCCTGAGTAGAGAGAGTCTGACTGGACGTTGTTACTGGGAGGTGGAGGTGGGGGGGGGGATAGTTGGTGTAGCAGTCGCATACAAGAATATCAGCAGAGCAGGAAACTCACAGGAATGTTCATTTGGATTCAATGATAAATCTTGGTCTTTATATTGTTATGGAAACAGATATAACTTTTATTACAACAGCATCAGGACTCCAGTGCCAGGTCCTGTGTCCTCCAGAGTAGGAGTGTACCTGGATCACAGTGCAGGTGTTCTGTCCTTCTACAGAGTCTCTGACACCATGACTCTCCTCCGCAGAGTCCAGACCACATTCACTCAGCCTCTCTGTGCTGGAGTTAGGGTTTTTCCTGGAGCCACAGCTGAGTTGTGTAAACTCAAATAGACTCGAGTCATTAAAAGCAGTGATTTAGATTCTGTGTTTAAATCTTTAACTTATTTTGTCTCCATGTTTGTTGATCAAAGTTCGTCGTGGTGACGTTTCTGCTCCGCACAGAGATCAGCTGTCAATCAAACACTGAGCTTCCTTTATCACACATATTTAGTTCTCACTTTGTAAAGACAGAAATCTATAATTACACTGACATGAATGTGTTTAATGGAACTAATGTTGCTGTTATTTTCTAAATCAATGTAGAAATCAGGTTGTGTGATGTTTTAGAACCTGTATCGATCCTGATTAGTGTTGCAAAGGGGCGGAACATTTCTGGAAACTTTCTGCAAACTTTCCATGGAAAGTTAAGTTCAGGAATTTTGGAAATGTTGACAATTTTTTTTGCAGAAGTTAACCTATAACAGGGAACTCAAAGGAAGTTGAAAACCAGACGAGGTGAGCCGAGCTCAGCTGGAGCTTGGATGCAGCGAGTTGGGAACATTGTCTGCCAGAAAAGTAAACCTATAACTTTGTGTTGTTGTTGAAAGTCTTTGTCATTAGCATGTTGATTACTTGTTACACTGAAGCCATTTTCATGTCAATACCAAGTTCATTTATAAACAGTAGGTTAGCTTTTTACAGCCCTGAGAGTACGATGTATGTACAGTTGCAATCAAAAATATTCAACCCCCCCAAAGATTTTAAGGATTTATCAATTAAAGTTTTTTCAAAGAGCAAGATTCTGCTTCTGATTACTTCTTTATGAGTTGAGTGATACAGAAAATCAACACAGAGAATGCATGATGCAGTATTTGTGTGTAGAAGTATATTTTGTCACAATTATTCAACCCCGATATAATATTGTTGTTTTTAAAGCTGTCTGACAGTTTTTATGGCCTAAAGTGGAGTTGAAGCATAATTAGGCCTTTGGGAATTCTATAATGATCCTTCACTGGCTTCAGCTGTGATGCGTATATAACACACACCCATGAAGGTATTCAAGGTGAGTTGCATCATGGGAAAGACAGAGGAGCTTCCACCAAAGCTGAGAGAGGAGATTATTTCTTCACACCTGAAGGGCCTTGGGTAGAAGAAGATTTCCAACCTTTCATCAAAGGCCCCTCAGAAACTTGGTCAGGACTATTAATAGAGGGAGAGATATAGCTTTGAAAACAACTTTTTGTTGTGCAATAGTAGTAGACTTGACGTTGGCTAATTATTAATAATCATAAAATATGAATATTAAAATAATACAAATTATTTATTAAAAATAATTAAAAATGATAAAGTTATCAATTAAGAATAATACAATTATTAATTAAAATGATATGGTTATCAATTTAGAATAATGAAATAATTAATGAAAAACAATAAAATGATCAATTAAGAATAATACAATCTGTAATTATAATTTTTCCGAGACGGGGAACCACCCTGGTATAAGGGACCAACAATCAATATGTAAAGATCAGTCTCAGTTGGAAAAGTTCAATTTAAAATCCGCTGTGAAATGCAATAAATCCTGAAACACCAACAACTTCTTCCTCAAACACAACCAGCTCCTCCCAGTCAGGACATGTCTGTGTCTCCTCCCTTCACAGGTGTGCCAGTGTAAGATACAGTGAACACCAAGCTGTGACCTGTGGGAGATGAGTCACTGTTCAGAAGAAGTGAATCTGTTCTTCAGTCACTGGTAGCAGCTGAAATGGCGCAGCAAGAAAATCAACTGGACAGAGAAAGATTCTGCTGTCCGATCTGTCTGGATCTACTGAAGGATCCGGTGGCTACTGTCTGTGGACACAGCTACTGTAAGAGCTGTATTAACACCCACTGGGACAAAGAGGAGGAGAGAGGAAGCTACAGCTGCCCTCAGTGTAGAGAGACCTTCACACCGAGGCCTGTCCTGGAGAAAAACACCATGTTAGCTGATTTAGTGGAGGAGCTGAAGAAGACTGGACTCCAAGCTGCTCCTGCTGATCACTGCTATGCTGGACCTGAAGATGTGGCCTGTGATGTCTGCACTGGGAGAAAACTGAAAGCTCTCAAGTCCTGTTTGAATTGTTTGGCCTCTTATTGTGAAAAACACCTCCAGCATCATCTTCAGTCAGCTCCATTGAAGAAGCACAAGCTGGTGGAGCCCTCGGAGAAGCTCCAGGAGAACATCTGCTCTCGTCACGACGAGGTGATGAAGATGTTCTGCCGCACGGATCAGCAGTGTATCTGTTATCTCTGCTCTGTGGATGAACATAAAGACCACGACACAGTGTCAGCTGCAGCAGAAAGGACTGAGAGGCAGAGAGAGCTCGGGCTGAGGAGACAAACAATCCAGCAGAGAGTCCAGGACACTGAGAAAGACCTGAAGCTGCTTCAACAGGAGGAGAATGCCGTCAATGGCTCTGCTGATAAAGCAGTGGAGGACAGTGGGAAGATCTTCACTGAGCTGATCCGTCTGCTGGAGAAAAGAAGCTCTGATGTGGAGCAGCAGATCAGATCCCAGCAGGAAACTGAAGTGATTCGAGTCAGAGAGCTTCAGGAGAGACTGGAGCAGGAGATCACTGAGCTGAAGAGGAAAGACCATGAACTGAAGCAGCTCTCAGACACAGAGGATCACAACCAGTTTCTACACAACTACCCCTCACTGTCACCACTCAGTGGATCTTCACACTCATCCAGGATCAGGTTCTGTCCTCTGTTGGACTTTGAGGACGTGACGGCAGCTGTGTCACAGGTCAGAGGTCGACTACAGGACATTCTGAGTGAGACAGAGACAGAGATTTTACAGATTGGGTCTCAAGTGGATGTTTTACTACGACAACAAGAGCCAGAGACCAGAGCTGACTTCTTCAAATATTCACAGGAAATCACACTGGATCCAAAAACAGCATACAAATATCTGTTATTATCTGAGGGAAACAGAAAAGTAACAGGTATGAGAGAAGTTCAGTCTTATTCTGATCACCCAGACAGATTCACTCATTGGTCTCAGGTCCTGAGTAGAAAGAGTCTGACTGGACGTTGTTACTGGGAGGTGGAGATGGGGGGGGGGGATAGTTGGGGTAGCAGTCACATACATGAATATCAGCAGAGCAGGAAACTCATGTGAATGCGGATTTGGATTAAATGATAAATCTTGGTCATTATATTGTCATGAAAACAGTTATTACTTTTATTACAACAAAATCAAGACTCCAGTGCCAGGTCCTGTGTCCTCCAGAGTAGGAGTGTACCTGGATCACAGTGCAGGTGTTCTGTCCTTCTACAGCGTCTCTGACACCATGACTCTCCTCCACAGAGTCCAGACCACATTCACTCAGCCTCTCTGTGCTGGAGTTAGGGTTTTTGATGATGGAGACACAGCTGAGTTCTGTAAACTCAAATAGACTCGAGTCATTTTAAGCAGTGATTTAGATTCTGTGTGTAAGTCTTTAACTTCTTTTGTCTCCATGTTTGTTGATCAAAGTTCGTCGTGGTGACGTTTCTGCTCCGCACAGAGATCAGCTGTCAATCAAACACTGACCTTCCTTTATCACACATATTTAGTTCTCATTTTGTAAAGACAGAAATCTATAATTACACTGACATGAATGTGTTTGAAAGAACTAATGTTGCTGTTCTTTTCTAAATTAATGTAGAAATCAGGTTGTGTGATGTTATAGAACCTGTATCGATCTTGATTAGTGTTGCAAATGGGCGGAACATTTCTGGAAACTTTCTGGAAACTTTCCATGGGAAGTTAAGTTCAGGAATTTTGGAAATGTTGACACTTTTTTTTGCAGAAGTTAGCCTATAACAGGGAACTCAAAGGAAGTTGAAAACCAGACGAGGTGAGCCGAGCTCAGCTGGAGCTTGGATGCAGCGAGTTGGGAACATTGTCTGCCAGAAAAGTAAACCTATAACTTTGTGTTGTTGTTGAAAGTCTTTGTCATTAGCATGTTGATTACTTGTTACACTGAAGCCATGTTCATGTCAATATCAAGTGCATTTGTATACAGTAGGTTAACTTTTTACAGCCGTGAGAGTAGGATGTATGTACAGCTGCAATCAGAAATATTCAACCCTCCCAAAGATTTTAAGGATTTATCAATTAAAGTTTTTTCAAAAGAGCAAGATTCTGCTTCGGATTACTTCTTTATGAGTTGAGTGATACAAAAAATCAACACAGAGAATGCATGATGCAGTATTTGTGTGTAACAGTATATTTTGTCACAATTATTCAACCCCGATATTATATTGTTGTTTTTAAAGCTGTCTGACAGTTTTTATGGCCTAAAGTGGAGTTGAAACATAATTAGGCCTTTGGGAATTCTATAATGATCCTCCTTCACTGGCTTCAGCTGTGATGCGTATATAACACACACCCATGAAGGTATTCAAGGTGAGTTGCATCATGGGAAAGACAAAGGAGCTTCCACCAAAGCTGAGAGAGGAGATTATTTCTTCACACCTGAAGGGCCTTGGGTAGAAGAAGATTTCCAAAAAGAGACATCATTGGGAGCATTATACGGAAGTTTAAAACTTATGGAACAGCTGCAAACCTGCCTGGCCGTGGAAGAAATCCCAACCTTTCATCAAGGGCCCTCAGCAACTTAGTCAGAACTATTAACAGAGGGGAAGAGAGAGAGAGAGTTTTGAAAACAACTTTATGTTGTGCAACAGTAGTAGACTTGACGTTGGCTAATTATTAATAATCATAACATATAATTATTAAAATAATACAAATTATTTATTAAAAATTATAAAGTTATCATTTAAGAATAATACAATTATTAATTAAACTGATATGGTTAGCAATTTAGAATAATGAAATAATTAATGAAAAACAATAAAATGATCAATTAAGAATAATACAATCTGTAATTATAATTTATCCGAGACGGGGAACCACCCTGGTATAAGGGACCAACAATCAATATGTAAAGATCAGTCTCAGTTGGAAAAGTTAAATTAAAAATCTCAATATAAATTTTTTATTGTTTCAGGTTGATTTTACGACTAAAATCTAAACTTTGTCATCTTAATGACCAGCAGCAGTCGTCCAGATGAGTCGATAAAAATGTTGATGTACTCGTCTGAGTCACCTTTAGTTATTACCTCAGAGCGTCGAGCATCAAGAGGAACAGGAAGCGTTTTTTTTGCCCATTATTTCACCTCTCAGGCAACATTCACCCCCCATCCGCAAAACAAAAAAGTATTTTGTAACTTCTATGTACAGTTTACGGTAAAAATAAAAAAGAATGTTAAAAATATATATCCCACAAGGACACAAGATGCTAATTGCAGCTAAATGCAAAGGAAAACTTTCAAAACTCAAATCCCCCTTTCAAGTACTTGAAATTAACTTGGGTGACAAACTAAGGAATCAAAGCAAAGCACACTAGTGGGAAGTTGTAGTTCACACTTCAATGTGTTCATGTGTTTTAGAAACGAAATGTGTGTATTTCCTCCTTATAATGTATGCACATAAAAGTCAAGAAAAAGGATCCGATTTGACAGGAATATACATTATTTAGTACGTTTGCATGTTAATCATTTAAATGTCTGCATTGGTTCGAAATTGACCAGTTCCCATTTAAAGCTACACTTTTTAGAGCTGATTGTAAATGATGCTAATTGGTTTATAAGTGATGGATTCAGCAACTTGGTTTCTAAGGAAAAGATTTGAGGTGTCATTTAGCAAGACTGTGAATTTAGTGAATAATCTCACGCGGGATCTACAGTATCTTTAATTCTCTCACAGGGCAGAGGTCAGAGGTCAGATCTCAGCATCATGAGATCTGTGTCTATAATCCGAAACATAATCTGAATACAAGATAATTAAAGATCCGGATCCCCGTCTCCTCTGAGGAGCTGTGACAGGAGATAAGACTTCAGGGAGGTTAAGCCTCTGGATTAATGGTGAAAGTTGAGGACCTGAAGCGACGGACTGAGACATGGAGACGAATCAGAGTTGTCTCTCTCTCTCTTCTCCTAATCATTCAGAGTTATCACACTAACAGGTACTAAGAAATAAATCTTTAGATTCTGGTGAGCTGGTTGTGATCTGCTGCAGGAGTTCATCTAAAAGACTCTTTCTTACAGGCAGCGTTTTTCAAGCACTAAAATAACTCCAGAACCTTTATTGGTTCACGATTCGTCAACTCTTTAAAAGTGGAGGATTTATACCGATGTTTAAACTCCGGCTCTGGCACCAGAAGAAGCCGTGAACACACAGAACGACACCAGCAGCGACGTTTACAGACTCGTGAGGAGAGAAGAAGATGAAGATCAGGCTGATAAACAATCCAAAGCATTGAGATCAAACAACAGCTACAATTACTGTAAAAAACCCAGACTTGTAGATTAAAGTCCCTGTCTCTGAAGTACTGCAAGTCAAACTAACTGATTGTCTCATTACAAACTGAAATTAAATTACTTCACCCTAAGAGGTTGAGCTGGAGCTGCTTCTGCCGTAGTGTGGGCTGCAACACACCCACAAGATGGCGCTGTGTGCTGCCTGATGCTCCTGCGAGTGGAGCCACAGCAACATCTGCAACCTCCCTCTGTAATTTCTGAGACAGTGACATCTATTTAAATCACGGTCAGATTCATTGTATTCGCTCGGTGGCATCCGTCCAGATAAGAGGAACACGAGGGGAGGCGGAGATCAGCGGCCCAGACGGTCAAAGTTAATTTATTGGGCCAAATATTCCAAATCATTAAGAGATTTAATGAGCTGAGGCTTAATTAAAAGTGCTCATTGGCTTCTGAAGAGTCATTTCTCTATGAAGCTCGAGCTGGAACAAGTCTCTGAGACATGAAGATCACCAGGTTCTCCGTGATTCCTTGAGGTCAAACAAACCAAACTCTACTGGAGAGCCTCTTGATTGATGGAACAACTTTTCAAACTGATTATGATTTATTATGAACAAAGCAGCACTTAAAATACACGTTTTAACTTTAGTGGGAATTAAAATGGAGAAAGTGGATGTAGGGGTACAGGACTTAAACAAAGGTTCCTTATTGATGCTGCAGGGTATGAACACATATTGTGTAATAATAATGATTAGATAAAATGAAATAAATCAAAGGTCCCACTGGATTATGGCACACAAAACAGCTCAATAAATGACCCTGTTACAACTGATTCATCCTCAAATGCCTGCGTGTGTTTGCAAATCACAGTTTCTCAACACTTTAGGAGCATTTGTTGCATATCACGCACGATAAACTCAAATGTGCAGATTTCTGAGAGGAGTTTGGTTCGTGCATCGGGACTCAGTGAGGACGTGAAGGCAAGAGTTCTGATCCTGAAGGCTCCTCCGGGACTTCTCCTTTCGCCTCCAGCGTGTAGCAGCCTGGTGCTGATGATGCTGTCTGGGGTGTCGGTGCTGTGATGCTGGATGCTGGATGCTGATGCTGATGCTGGTGCTGGATGCTGGATGCTGGATGCTGGATGCTGGATGCTGGATGCTGGATGCTGGATGCTGGATGCTGATGCTGATGCTGATGCTGATGCTGGTGCTGGATGCTGATGCTGCTGCTGCTGCACGGTGGCGCAGCCCACATCCAACTGAGGGTCTGAGGATGGAAACGTGGAGACCCCCCTGTGATGTTGCTTTGATCTGTTCGCACGTCCCTGCGTTGATAACCCCCGCTGCTCTCCACGCACAGGACCCAGAAGTGGCTCGTAACAGGATTTCTCTGGATCAGGTTCACCGGCGTCTCCTCAACTTACCTGAGGTGACGGTTCCTGCCTCGTCCTGCCGATGAGGATTTAAACACCAAAGTTTGGATTCCGCCTCCCTGGATGTATGCGCAGTTGCAGATGTGGAGATGCACGCAGCTGGTGTAACGCATCAGCTCCTTCTGGATGGATGCTGTCCGAGTCCCCGCGGCTGTTCCGGCTCCTGAATCCACGCAGCGGAGACCTGAGCCCCCTTTACGCGTGAAATCCCTCCTGGTCCTCGGTGCAGGGGGAAAGTTTGCAGGACGCGCAGGAGGATGAAGGCAGATCAGTGGAAGTCCCCTGCAAGTGGTTTCAACAGATCTTTATAGAAATCGGTGGATGCGTTTGTTGGAGAAACTTGGAGAATGCTTTTCCAAACTGTGGAGGATTCCTGCTCCGGCTGGAGGGACGAGCAGCGGACACCGAGATCCCTTCCCGGGAAAACAGGTGTTCCGCGGGGACAGGTAGGTTCCAGTCAGAGATACAAACATGTCACCGTGAATCAAAAGAGATGAATACACGTGGAAACATCTAATAGAACATAGAAGAGCTCAGGAGGTAACAGCTGCTCATGCCGCTGGTTGGTCGTGAACCAAACTCCATTCAGAAACCTGCAGTTTAGAGCTGCAGCTTTATTCTATTGATGCTTTGGTTCTATGAGAAATAATGCAAACTTTCCTTTTAACCAAATCCTGACAATTCAGCAACAAACCCATGAATTCTAGTATGTAATGTTTTTATATGATCTTTATTGTATATTGTATTCCTCACCTTTATAATCCTCCGAAAGATGTTCATTGATCCCAAGCAAAATACTGTGTTAAAGCAGTACAGTAGAAGATCAAATGTAAGCAATATATATATATATTTATACCTGCATTGGAATCTGTCTTCATCAAGTAAACCTTATAAATATTGGTAAAAGCTGTTGTACTTTGCAGAAACGCATCAATGCTGAATCGGCATAATTAAAACTGAGTTTTATTAAAATATAATCTGTGAATGTTGGATAAGAATAAATAAGGAATAAGAAAAAAGATTTCCTGCACTCAAACCAAACTCCATTCAGAAACCCTTTGGTTTTAAGCTGCATTGCTTATCAAACACAATCTAACACAAACTCTTAACTTTGCTGAAGTAATCTGTGATTGTCGTTTATAGACATTAGGTGACGATAAATACGATTATTGGGATTAAATAACCTTAAATTAATGATTTTTATACTTCAGATTGTGTCTGTTCATCTGCATTTAAAACACTTGACGGAGTCGGGCAACGACTGATCATTTGCAAGATGCAGGACATCATGATTTTAGAGGAGCCACAACCTTTATTATGATATTTACAGGAGGAGGAGAATTATAGGGTGAAAGCCGCCCACGCTGGTTGTTGGTTTCCAGTCTCTAAACCAAACTCCATTAAGAAACCCTGAAATTTATCAAACACGTTTAACCTGCACACTGTCGCTGCATTGAATCGACTGTTAACAGAAAGTTGTTCTGTAACAAATTGCTGCACAGTCGATGCTGAGTCGGCAAAATTAAATTGAGTTCTGTGAATTTGTTGCAAGAGGTAAATAATCGCTATTAAATCCGGCTTTGTCATTGATGGAGATTACAGCCCAGATAATAGTAAATTAAATAGAATAATTACAGATTAAATAAGATGAATTTCGTGGTGCTTGTGTGCTCACTGCATTTAAATCATTTTGATTCACTGACTTACGATGATTCACAAGGATCTGTAATGGGAAGTCATTAATAAAACTGGAGATGGGGTTTATATTCCAACAGGGATTAATGAAGATCTAATCTGACAGGACACAACCTTTATCAGTTATAAATAATACAATGACTTTACACTGGTTTTCTATTAGTATAAAGTCTTTGATTTGAAACTGCTGACTAACTTACTGTTAATCTCTTTATTCTTTCAGTGACTCCAGATCCCACAATGCCGAGCTGTGGATAGACAGGCCGCCCTGTGTCGACCTCCCTCCTCCTCATCTCCTCCTCTTTTCCTCCTTTACTTTCCTCCTCTCATTGATTAACCCTTCTCCTCGCCTTCCTCACCTCCTTCTCCTCCAGTTCCTCCCTCCTGTCCTCTCTCCTCCCCTCATCCTCTTCACCTCTGCCCCCTGAACTCCTCCTCTTCCTCCCCCCCGCAGCACACATGCAGGCCAGGAAGCGGTACCTGCTCGTGTCTGTGGGGGCCGGTCTTCTCTTCCTCGTCTACCAGTGGGGTCTGCAAATCGGGGAGTTCCAGCAGCAGCCGTACCAGTACCGCCAGTTACCCCAGGACCCCCAGTACCACCAGTATCAGCAGGAGTACTTCCACCAGAACCAGGACGTGTACCAGCCCCAGAGGAGTCCGTCCCGACCCCCCCGGCACTGGCCGGAGTCCACGGAGCTGCTGGGACCGTACCTGGAGGGGGGGGAGCAGGAGGTAGACTGGATCCGCTTAGAGGAAAAGAAATGCTCACCTGCCTCATTAGCTGAAAACCAAAGGGACGTTGAGATAGAAGTACTCAGATACCAGAGTATAAATCCTTCATTCACATTCACAGTGAAATATTCTCCTCAAACATGAGTAGTTATGACGCAGTGGGGCCCTTTGTCTTAGTGCTATTTTAAATTATCAAGAGAGGGCGATACATTTTCATTCTAAACCACAGCTCTATTAAATCATTTCTGGTGGATTCACGGATGAATGATGAGTTTGTTTGGAATCAAAGCTCGAAGGAAAAAGACGAGATGATTAAACAAATAACTTTATTTCCCCTGCTCTTTTATTCTTTGTATTTTTATTTGAATCTGCACTTAATTGCTCATAACTCATGAATATCAGTCCCCTAAACATGCCTGGTCTTTTTTAATTAAGATGAATTAACGTAATATACGTTGTTTGGGCTTTAAGGGCATTAACAGAATTGTGAGACAGAATCAAGATGTTGAATTAGTCTCCTTTGATGCAACATTCGTGTTGTATAGAAAAACATCATAACTACAATATATTGTACACTGTGTTGCAGTGAAAGTTTAAACTTGAGAACAATCCTCCAGTTTTTGCTGAAGCCCTTTGTTGGATTCACTCTGTGGATCTGTTCATGCTTTGTGTGTAAAGAGACTGGGAACATTGGGAAAGAACAAAAGATGCAACAAAGGTCCCCAGGGTCACGATTTGAACGCCTCAACCATTAAGCTTCATGGTCGCCCTGATGCGGCGCCGCCTGAGCACAACCACCGGCGTCTACGAGCCGTGACACGGAGCCGCCGGTTGAAATTGCCTCGCTTTAAACGGCTGAAGGTGTAACGGAGTCTCCTCTGTTTTAGAGAAATCAAATGCAATCTCCATTCGTCTCCTCATCTGGAAGGGTTAGCCGAAGAGCTGCAGCTCAGTCATGTGACAGATCAATGAAACGAAATGAGTCACAGAGAAGCAATTCACGGCTAAAGTCTTTAGTGAAACCATGAGAAACCTCTCAATTCATGTATATTTTGGATAAAGTTAACTTTGAAAAGATGAGCAATGTAATGTTACTGTTCTTTGAATGGTGATGCATTGGTGTGTGTGTGTGTGTGTGTTTGCAGGAGGACAGTCCTCAGCTCCACCACCAGCACACCTCCCCCCGGGAACGACGGGCCATCCGAGACAACATCTACAAGAACAAGCGCTGCCGCATGGAGACCTGCTTCGACTTCGCCCGCTGCCAGTCGGGCTTCAGGGTTTACGTCTACCCTCCGCAGAGAGGGGACGAGATCTCCGAGACCTACCAGAAGATCCTGGCGTCCGTGGAGGAGTCTCGCTTCCACACCACGGACCCGTCGCGGGCCTGTCTCTTCATTCTGGCCGTGGACACGCTGGACAGGGACCAGCTCTCGGCCCAGTTTGTGCAGAACGTCAGGTCCCGGATCCAGAGCCTGCCGACGTGGAACGATGGCAGGAACCACCTCATCTTCAACCTCTACTCTGGCACCTGGCCGGACTACTCAGAGGATCTGGGCTTCGAGGTGGGCCAGGCCATGTTGGCCAAGGCCAGCGCTGACGTGGTCAACTTCCGACCAAACTTTGATATCTCCATCCCTCTGTTCTCCAAGGATCACCCTCTGAAAGGGGGAGGGATGGGTTATCTGACTCGCAGCCAAACGCCGCCCTCCAGGAAATACCTGCTGGTTTTCAAAGGGAAGCGCTACCTCACTGGCATCGGGTCTGAGACCAGGAACGCTCTGTATCACATCCACAACGCGGAAGATATTATCCTGCTGACCACGTGCAAACACGGCAAAGACTGGGAGAAGCACAAGGACTCTCGCTGCGACCGGGATAATGAAGAATACTCAAAGTAAGTTGTCATCTCTTTTCACCGTCTCTGCTGCTTCTGGGCTGGCGTTGGTTTCACTTTGAGGGTCAGGAGATATTGGTTTCTTGGCGCCGTCCAAGTTTTATGGAATCACAAAACTCCTGTGAGGAAATACCTGTGATTTTTTTACTTTTGTCCTTGTTTGGTCGCTGCAGAGTTGCTTGTCACTGCTTTCCTGTCGTGCACCGAGGGCAGAGAGCCTTCGATTGAGCTGCTGTTGGTTATTTCAAATGCAGCGTGTTTGTGCATCATTACAGCTCAGCTACACTGCTTCCTGTGCGTGTGTGTGTGTTATTGTTTAATGGCCGAAATCTCTCCTGCTTGAGATTGTTGGGGAGCGTCTCGTCTTTATTTGAGCTAAAACAGCTTCGATGCTTTCAAGTTCATATTTCACAGTTGTCAGGGGAGTTGGGGCTGTGCTGTTGCAGTGCTCCAGGGACAAAACGCTCTAAACATGCAAGTGTGTGTCTGTGTGTGTGTGTGTGTGTGTTTGTGTATGTGTGTGAGAGAGAGAAAGGGGAGCAAAGGAGGAGAAGAGGCATCAACTGTCGAGAAAAGGAAAAGCTCAGCAGTTGGTCGGGAGAAAAGTGATCTGAGCCGTGAAAAGTTCACCTTTCGAAAATTGTAGTGACATCTGTTGCATATTTTAGGTTTAAAAAGAATAAATCGCAGTGGGATCCAGAAACTTGCAAAAGAGTGAGCACCGCAGGCTATAAATAAAGATGGACGACAGGGCAGCTCCCCAAATGTAAAGCCAAATCATCCTGACTGCCCCCTAGTGGCTGGCTGCAGTATAGAGCCCCTTTTTTCCAATAGTCGAAAAACCCACTAACTCCCGCAAACATCTGGATTTTGTTTGCAATAGGAATGGATTCTATCGGCTTCCATTTAATAAAAACACGTATTTGCATTATATACTTTTTGTTGGCAGGATAATTTGGCTTCAATCCTGGATCGTGGTCGTCCATCTTTATTTATTTACAGTCTACGGTCCAGTGCTTAAAGCTCCTCAACTGTTTCCTTGTATCCTTGTATTCCTTGGTTGTGTGACAGGAAACCATAAATGAAGGTGATCAGCAGCCGTTGATCCTGATGTTTTCTTTTTGAGACCTGCTGCTCTGATTAACTCCCTTTAAGTCAGATTGATAGTGACTGAATGTGACTGATTGATTATCGCCACTCGCTGACTATAGAATCCGACAGATCCACACATGCAAGTTGTCATCTCTTGATGAACTTGACAAGTTCTCTGCTCCTGTTTTCTCTTCAGGTTAATTTGATATTTTCTGTAAAATTAGAAGTGTAATAATTTCCTCTGTCATGAGAAGCAGCACTGAAGGAGTCTCGGATATAAAACTCTGCCAGAAACCTTTCGGTCGGTAGCTGCAAATGATTTACAACCAGGTTCAAGTGAATGTGACTTTATTTAAATGTCTTTTAAAGGGACTCTTACCTTTGTTGCATTTGAGAATTACAGCACATTCAAATCATCCTGCCTTCCTCCAATGCCCCACCCCCTCGTTCCCATCCGCGTTTTTTTTTTGAAGAAACTTTATTTACAAGCAGACTTACAATCTACTGCCTCCGGGCACGCACGTGAGTTTTTGTTTACCAAAGCAATGGATTCGGTAAGTTATATACATTTACATTCACATGCCTTGGTGACGCGGGCCCGAATGCGCCACAAGAAGCAGACGGAAAACCAGCATGTCCATGCAGCAAACAGACAGGTCTGTCGGCCAATAAGGTCCTTCGGTCCGAAGAATTTTATTGGTTGAAGTTTTCACTAAATATTATGAGAGTGAAATAATTGTTTGTTTTTACTCCTGGTGGGTCTGTCTTGCATTTTAGAGTGTCATTACCTTATTAATACCAATTTAACCTTATCCACAAAAAGTGTAAAAATGCAACAAAGGTAAGAGTCCCTTTAATCTAGTTTAATCATTTTCATTCTCGTAAAATTTGGATGTATGGACATAACGGATCATATTTCCCCTTTTTCTCTTCTCATGTGAATCTAAACGGTCTCAATTTAGAGCTTAAAGACAGAAAGCCACATTTCCACAAATGTGCAGAATAAAATCTGAAACGCTATATGTGACTCTGACGCTCTAAAAATCCCCATTCACCTTAAATGGTCTTTTCACAAACAACATAGTAGCGACGAGTTTTTCTTTATCGGCAAACCGTGAATTAACCAGATGTTTTCATTCATAAATGCGTTTGTTGTTGAGGAGCTTTTGTGGAGAAGAGGAACAAATGGTTTTAGTCTCATTGAGGTGACATGATTCATCTGAAATGTGTTACATCGAAGAATCTGCTGCTAAAAAAGACAAAGGGTAAAAGTGCTTGAGAGGCTCCAACACTAAATAAACAGTGCATTAGTCTGTTGTCCGCCTCAGTCTGGCATTTTTCTGATGCTCAATAGCAAAATCAAAGAGCTTATTCTCACAGCGGAACTGAGTTTATCGCTCTGTAGTGCTTTAATTTCTCATTTCTCTCCCTCCTCTCATCCCCACTTGTCATTGATCCAATGAGTTTATTTAACAGCTTATTTCAAGGACGGGGCCGTGCGCAGCGTTTTGGAAACACAGAAGTTTCAAGAACTGAGAACTGAGCCGTGTTCCTGCTCCTGTTTCATCTTCTCTCTTTCTCCGCTCGTCTTCATCACGTCCCTTCTCCCTTCTCACATGTGAGCTGTGATTGATGCAGTCTGTTCATTCTCATCTGTGTCAGTGAACAAAGTAAACACTGGTCAATTGATATTTATATGAAAATGTCACATATTGGAGAAGGAAAGGAAATAATCACATCATCACATTAACAGGAGTTAAAATTGAGGAAACTATATTTAGGAACCGAAGTCACCGTCATGCTCTACTTAACAGTTTCAGGGTCACAAATGTCCAAAGTCACAGGACGTTTTAAAGTCCCTGGTGGGAAACTGAGGGTCGGACATGAGCCTCACATTTAGTTTGACTCAGTATTTTTAAAGTAAAGAAAGTGTGTTTAAATGAATTCAACACAAAGCTAAACATCACCTGTATTTCAGTGTCTTTGAGCATCTTGCACTGGTCGTTACCTTGAGAAGAATCTGCTGCAGGCGCCTGAAGGAAAGAACCTTATCTCCTTCTTCTTCTACCCACGAGGACCTGAGAGCCTCTCCGACCCGTTTCATCCGTGAACTCACACGGCTCAACAGTCTTTTCAATCTGGAGTTTGTGGCTTCTCGCCCGTTTGCAGCTGCGTGTTCTGGTGTTTTACACACGGCACATCGATACAGACATCACCCAGTGCTGGTGGAGGGGTGGGGGGTGGTGGTGGTGGGGGGGAGGTTCTGCTGCGAGGATCCCTGATGGGAACAGAAACCAACAAGGATGATGAAGCCTCGGGGTGGTCGATTATTGCCCTCCAATTGAATTAAGCTGTGAATGAAGGGGGCAGATAGAGATCTCCCCCCCCCCCACTGAGTGGCGCTGGATGGAACTGTTTTACTGTACAGAGATAACAGCTCGCTAAACCAATTAGAGTCAAAGAATGTTTGATATCGCAGGGCTCCGTTTACACAGCGGCGGTTGAAATGATTAATTCAGATCGCCGCCGCGTCTTTCAACACGTCTCTCATGGCCAACGGAGGGAAGGGGAGAAGAAAGAGGGATGAGGAGGAGAGGTGTCTGACTGGGAATCCATAAACATCTCCCTTCATCTCGTCTCCGCGCTCATTGATGTCCTCGCTTTGTCTCGTCTCTGTCGGACCTTGAAGTTTTTTTAGCTCTTTTTTTTATTTCTCTTTCCCTTCGTCAACTTTACTTATCGACCACGTGGCTGAAACGGGCTTTTAATAAACCACGTACTTGTATTTCCAAGACAAGATGCATGTCCATGGAATTGTTTACACTTTTTATCAAGAAAGTCGAGACAAATAAATCAACAAGTACTTAGCGTAGCGTGTTAGACAGGAAGGTGGAAACGATTAAGCTTCCATAGGAACACCCTGATGATGTAGTTACTCATGTTTGGCCACTTGGAGGCTGAAGAAATGAGTTAAATGGGGAAAATTATATACACTCGTCTGACATTTTATCTCTAGTTTGGTCTCCACCACCTTCTGATTACAGTTTCTTTGGAATCAGCCATCAGATGGAGCTTGTGTGTCGTGCGGTTGTAGTTATTCTTATGATCTGATTGTTGTCTCTTTCGAACTCTTGTTATTTCATGTCTTTGTGTTATTTGATGTCTCTTAACCCTGGGTGTCTGATGTTTTACTTCCCGTCTCTGTCTCTTTTTCCTGCTTGTGTGATTTGTCCGTCCCAACCTGACGTGTTTCACCTGTGTCCAACGATCCCTGTGTCCTCGGTGCATTTAGTCTCTATGCTCCCCGTCCTCTTTTATCTGTTTGTCTCTTCAGTGCAACTTCGTGCTTCTGATCGGCTCCCTGGTGATTCCAATGGTTTCATCTTCGGTCCTTGTTCACTTGTGTGGATTTTTAAGTTAGCTTGTCTACCCCAATAAAATACTCTTCACTAGACTTTAACTGCCTTTGTTCGCGATTCCGTCTGCGTCTTGGATCCTGACAAACGTTATCCCTTAAAAGTTACGGAAGGAATGAAAACACGATAATGGTGTGAATATGCTAATTGACTGTTCTGGTTCAGTTTATGAAGTTCAATAGTTAGATCCGCTTCAGGAGCAAGGCCACGCCCCAAACCCGCCTCTAATCGCCTGTAAATCTGTCACACAATTCAATCTGGTTCTGTTTCTCTCAGATTTCTTGACCCATTCTTTTCTTTCCTGTCATCCCTTCATATTCAGTTTGTATTGTACCCAGGTCTCAGTCTTCAGAACGTCCTTCCAGACCATCCCATCAGGAAAACCTCTTACACCTTCACCCCTGCCCTCAACATCCATTCATCTGCCCTCAACATCCAATACATCAATTTCTATTAACCCCTTTAAATGGCTTATTAGCTTGCTCCTTTTGTTATTTAACAGTTTTCAATTGCGTCCTCTATTCAGCTTATTGACTGCACATGTTCCAGCTGTAAACAAGACTTTGACCTTGTCTTGTGACCTCGACCCGTGTGAACTTTAAATGTACCTTCATTAGATAAACATAAACTATTGTGTTCTACTTCCCTTAAGGATTTAAATGCTTTTTTATGGCATGAAACCTAAAATATCAATTAATCAATCAATCAGTTTTTATTTGTTTATCCCGTATCCAGAAATCCCAGTTCTTCTGTTGTTCAGCACCGAACCCTGTGAGGCTTCTATCTCCAACCTGGACTGGAATTGTTTTGAAGTTTGCCGCAGAGCTGTCGCACCCACGTGCACGGCGAGGGCGGAAGAGAGCATAAAACAAATTTACAAGTGGACCTTAAATAAAAGGCTTTGTCTGACAGCTAAACTAATAGAATCACAAAAAAAAATATATACACACACACACACACACACACACCAGCAGCTGTGTTTTCATTGTGTCATTTTTATATACAATATTACACACCCTGCATGCACCATCCAGACGTCGGGCTCTGGGATGAGGCTATATCACAATCTCTGTTTTTCTGGAGCATTGGCGTGTTTCAGCGCCGGGGAAATAGGACAGCGGTGGATTCCGACACACAGAGGTGCGTCACCGCGAGAGGATACGATGTACAACACAAATACGGCTCTGCTCTGATCCTGATGTGCAGATATTCATAAAAAAAAACCCGTGTTTACATCACATAAAGACACTGAGTTAATAAGTCAGCAATGCGCTTCTAATGTGACGCGTCCCAGTGAAAACACACAGATGGAGACGCAGCTGCTGTCACATCTGTGGGTGTTTGGCAGCTGCAGGATTCAATATGTATGACAGGAGAAAAGGGTCTGAGGGTATTAATTTAAACGTCAGCTGCGGTCATATGGGTGGCAGGCGCTGTGTGGTAGAGAAAGTGGTGTGTGTGTCTGTGTGTGTGTGTGTGTGTGTGTGTGTGTGTGTGTGTGTGTGTGTTCTTTTTTGAGTTATTTCTTCCCGGCCTTGTTGTGAGATGTTCTATTAAAGCACATCAAAAGTCAATGTCCTCTTTCCTTGTTGGCGCTTATCTCCCTCACTCTACTTCCCCCTCACTTCACCTTCATCTCACTCTCCCTTTCTCCTCCTCCTCCTCCTCCTCCTCCTCCTCCTCCTCCTCCTCCTCCTCCTCCTCCTCCTCCTCCTCCTCCTTCCATCCTCGTCTATTTTCCTCATTCCTCATTCCCTTCCTCTTCGCTCTTCCTCTTTTTCTTCGCCTCCCCTCTAAACTAAACAGTGGAAAAAAGGTTTTACTGCTGTCTCAGTGGATCTCTGATGCAAGTCATGATGAAGAGCGCCACGAGGAATAATAACGGCGGCTGCCAGTTTTCCAGAATCAGAACTTTTGAAAGAACTTTGATGTGTGGCCGACTCCAGCTCCTAATTAAAGAAACAAAAAGCAACCAGTGCCTGTTTGTGAGGATGCACATGTGCAGAGGGAGAAAAGGAAGTTAAATATTGCGTTTGTGCATATTTTGTGATGTTGCAACTGCATTCATCTTGAGTGAAATCTTTATTTGCATCGAAAACAGAGTGATTAGGAAACAAATCAAAACACTGTTCAAACCATCAACTGTAAATAAAAGTGGACGACTGCTCCTCACTTGCTCTCGCTGGTGGAGTCTGAGCAGGAGAGATGGTGGTGTTTAGTCTCAGCCGTCAATCGTGACCTTTTACCTGTTTTTAAATATATTATATGTTATATTATATATCTCCCTTTTGTGGAGATGTGATGTCGTGTCTTGCATCAATAACCACACCCAATAAATAGCATTTTCAGCCATTTCCTGAGGACATACATTTACACAGTTGGTTTCCAGTTATTTTTGGAGGCCTGTTAATATTTCTGTCTTATGTTATACTTCAGACTTCATTTTTCTCTGTGCATATTTCTCCTTATGCAACAGAGCCGAGCTGCAGGAAGCTGAAAACAAGAACGAGCTGCAAACGCACTGTTCCCCTCTGGCCACACCCAGCCAATGAAAAAAATAATATAAAAGTTATTGGGACTTATAAATAACAATCGTAACGTGTTTTATATGCTGATGAAAATAATAAATCTGGACAAACGATACCCATGGAGTGTGTGAGGGTTGTGTGCGTGTGTGTGTGTGTGTGTGTGTGTGTGTGTGTGTGAGTCTTTTAGCACCTGCAGATTCCTCAGGCTGCAGAAGACGGCATCAATACATCGAAGGTTCCTGCCAAGGCTGTTGGAGGGTAAAGAGAGTCTCTATTGATCAGGTTTGACTTCACCACTGAGGCCGTTCAGCAGACGGATGGAGGTTAATGGTTGTTCTCGATGCGTGAAGCCAAACACGATCGGCATTTAGTGCGACGAGGCCTCGGCATCGTGTTTCGCGCTGACCCTCTGGTCTTACTGGGAGAAGGAAGTCAATGTATCAGCGGTGAAAACGGTTTGTCCCATTGATTGAATTAACTTTTTGTCTCTGGAATAAATCAAAGTGTAAATTTGATCAGTCCAGAACTCGTGCATTTAAGGTTGCATCAGTTATTGAACACTAAACTGTGTGAACCTGCTCATGTGAGTTCTGCAGAGTTAACTTTAACTTTGACGCCGTTTCAGCTGTTTACCCCTGAAACTCCAAAATGTGTTTTGTGGATTCAAACGCTCATTTTCTGGAGTACCATCATTTTAATATTTGAAATATAGAAAACTTAAACTTAACATAACCCAAGAGCTTGTGTTTCATCGATCTAACAACCGACAGAACGCGGGATGCGAACACTCCTCTCTGGTGTCTCTGGCTCTCGCAGCCCTCGAAGCTGAGGGATGGAGTCTGTTTCGTTGCCATGGAGCCGAACACGATCCGACTTTTTCGTTCTTGTGAGAACTTGGAGGACCTCTCCTCCTCCGAAGTTTGCAAACAAGCTGAAAAACAACGAGTGTTCGCTCCTGAGGCCTTTTCTGTAACTTGATCTCCGCTCCTCACATCAGGATTAAAAACCAGCTTTTTAAATCTCTCCTCCCAGAGAACGTGGCGAGCGCCAGTTCCTCACCACAGTTGTAACAACGCTTAGTGGAAGACTGTTGGGTGGGAAACATCACGTGGCGCTGTGCCGTCTGTCTGAAGAAACGTGGTCATTTCCTGCAGCCGTACGAGGTGTTGCTCGCCCTCTCGCTCAGCCGCACATCCCTCTCTCTCCCCGAGTACCTGGCAAAATGGTCCAGAAGCGCGATTGGACTCAATCATCTTTTCTTCTCCTCCGCTGTCTCGTTTCCGCCTCTCCACCCACCTCACTCTCATTTCTTTGTTGTCTTTCCTCGCTGCCGCTCTGCCTCCCACTCCCCCCCCTTCTCTCTCCCTCTCCCTCTGTTAGTCAAGAACTGATGATCAGTTGAGTCGAGGTAAAGGTGCGCCGGTCGTTCCGGGGATGTCTGGTCATCCATCCCGAGCGAGGACGGAGTTAGAGAGGCGGCGGAAGTGGTGTCGCCGCGTGGCAGGACGGATTGTCGAGTGAATCCATCACGCTTCACGCAAACCGCTCTTTAGCTTCGGGACGAGGAAGAGAAAGACGGAGAGAGAGGGAGACGGGGGAAGTGCTGCTCCTGTGTGACTTTCCATTTGCTTCATGTCAACATGTACATTTGTCTCTTTAGTTGAGAGAAATGGTCCGAAAAGTGGAGCGTTGGTCACTTTCTTTGTTGTGGAGCTTCTCGAGCATTCGCAGCCACGAGATCCTCAAACAAACGGATGTCTTTGGTTCTTCCAGGGACACTTGTACTTGTAGTTTGTCAATGAGGCTATTTTTTATTTGTACGTAATAGCTGCATTAAAACTTGAAGGATGTTTTATGGGTCAGTGAAGTATAAATATATATAAGGAGTTTGGTTATTTTCACGTTGCTCTTGTCGTGTACTCACTAGAGTAAGCAACTTTAGTATGTGTTTAAATAGAATGACAGGCTGATATATATGATGCTTATTTTGGTGACTCAGACAGTCTCCTAGAGTCTTTCAGTTGTTTATTTAAGTAGGTATTTCCTTCTTTGGAAGGACCTTTGACCTAGGGAAAAACCTCTGTCCAGCAAATGGTTAGAGGTGAAGGGACAATCTTTGACCAGTGTATTCTCATCTTCATGTACTAAACACGTCCTTATTATGAGGCCTTAGGTGAGATGACATGTTACCCATAGTTGTGGGTGGAACTAACCTCTCTATATAATGTGTGTTTGACCATGGCCTGTCAGACTTCACCATTTGGCTGTGTGATTTCTCCGAGTTCTAGAGCTTGTCTTGACCTGTACTACTTCGTGTAATAAACATTGTTATACTTGTAAGTACTGGGTCCGCGTTCCTTTCCTCCATCATCAACTTCTACAACAACCACATCAACCTCTCGGCTGACCAGAAATACACGTCACTCTAAAAGCTGCTCTCACCTGCAACAGATTCAGACTCTAAACCTTTTTCTTTCTTTTACATTCAGTTTGTTTTTTCTCTTCCACAGGAATATTTTCACTGTGCAGCCTTTTGTTCTCACAGCAGTTTGGCCTCAATCAGAAGGTGCTGACAACAAAATTAACCACAATGAAAACAATAAAGGTTTTATGATCTTATTGAAAAGACTGCTGCTCTGTACACGCACAAACACACATACACACATACATACATACACACACACACACACACACACACACACACATACACGGAATCTTCTTAATTAAAAATAAGGTGGTGTATAAATCAGGAGAATCTGAGCATCACATGCAGCTGTTTTCTTGCTGAAGCTGGAAAAAGGCGTGTGAATACAAAGTGTGTCTGAGAACACACACACACACACACACACACACACACACACACACACACGCACACACACACATGGAAGCTGGGTGTGGAGGGAGGCGACTGTTTAATAGTTTCAGTCTCGCTCCCCTCACTCCATAACTCTGTCAGCAGGGATTTACAGCTCATTGGCTCTCATTATGAAAATGTGATATTGCACTTGAAGCCCTCTGGCTATTCTCGGCCTGTGGACTTCTGCAGTGTCATGGTTTAGAGACGGGGGGGGACGGGGGGGGACGGGGGGGGGGGTCCACAGGTCCATCAGGGAGGAGACGCTCACGTTGGTCTGAGTT
This sequence comes from Limanda limanda, assembly GCF_963576545.1. Taxonomy (NCBI): domain Eukaryota; kingdom Metazoa; phylum Chordata; class Actinopteri; order Pleuronectiformes; family Pleuronectidae; genus Limanda; species Limanda limanda. Next base: position 3,880,458 of record NC_083653.1, on the reverse strand, counting down.
TCTGCACAATAATATCAATATATATCATCAATATTTATATATATAAATCTGGATCAGCCCCTGATTTTTTTCATTTTTCCTTTTTCCTCCTCTTTCCTCTTCCTTCTGTATCCCCCTTTCCTTTTTCCTCCTTATCTCCTCCTCCTCTCCTCATCTCCTCACCATATTTCCTTCTCTCATAATTTATTTCCGTCTTACCTCATTTCCTTTTACTTCTTTCCCCTCTCTCGTTCTTGATCTCTTGATCTTCTTTGTTTGTTTCTCTCTGTCTCTCTTTTGTCCTTCTTTCTTTCTTTCCTACAACCATTTTCGGTTCCTCTGCTTCTTACCTCTCCTCCTTCCACATCTTCTTATATAACTTCTTTCATTCGTCCCCTTTTTTAAATCCTTTCAAATATTTCATTCTGTCTTTCTTTCTGTCTTTTCAGCTCCATTTTCTACTCTTTTCTCATCTACCTCTTCCTCTGCTTGTTTCCTCTTCCTCTTTCATCCACCTCTCTTTTCTTTACTCCATCACTTATACAGCTCCGTCCTGGTTTCCTCTCTCTTTCCTTCCTTCCCACCCTTGCTTACTCACCCGCTCCCTCGTTCCTTTCCTCTCTCAGTTCTTCCTCACATCTCCGTCTCTCTCTCTCTGACACGCTGAGCGGTCCTGCAGCGCGACAGTGGGTTGATAACGGGTCGTTTCAAGGTCCAGATCAGAAACGTGTGTGTGTGTGAGTGTGTGTGTGTGTGTGTGTGTGTGTGTGTGTGTGTGTACTTGACGCCTGTTAGTTCATCCTCACACGCTGAGATGTGCTGGAGGGCGGAGCTGCCTGAACACACTCAGTCATTAGACGGGAGCAGAAGCAGCCTCGGGGCTGGCGAGGTGAAAACAGTCCGAGGCCTTTCGGCTCCTGACAGCTGAGTTTGGAACGCAGCGTTTCTCCGTCTGCTCTTTTCCGTGGGATTCAAGTTCTGTTGTGAGCGTCCAGATATATTTCACGGTGACCTTTTATTTAAATGGTTGTTTAACTACCTGTTGTGTCACGTTTAAATCCACCGCCCCTGCTCTGGGTTATGTGTAATGGTTTTCGTAGCTGTTGCCAATTCATTGTAATGCTCCAGTGGCCCAGTTTCTTTTTCTTTTTGTAACGTTTAAGATGTAAACTTCATTTTTCTCACGAGCAGAAACAAGGGCATGAAAGCGTTTAAGATATGCAGAGAAAGCAGACTCTATATTTAAATACGTTCATATAACGTCACTGAAGCAGAAGCAAAACGTGCACTAATCTCTTTCATAAACCTTTTGTATGATTACATTTATATCCTATAAATGCTATGAGCTATAAAATGTAATGAAACAGATCTACTCGCTCTGTAATCAACGATAAAAACAATTAGATTTGATTTGAATTTTGATTAAAGCTCAGTGTGAGTGAATAAAAGCAAGGTTGGAATGTGCACCCATACATCCTTCTACCCACCGCCAATAGATGAATCTTGTTTTCTAACAGGATGTTGATGTTAAAGGTCTCAATAGAGCGTTTGGTCCTGATCCCGATCCGTGGACTTTAATATTCAATATCTGTCAATACATGTCAGACTGACCCTGAGTTCTTATCATATTCTTACAATCATCTTAAGCCACCTCTACCTACTAGTAGTAGTTATAGTTTAAATATTCCCAAATCCACCTTGATTCTAATCCTTAGAAATACTTCAGAACCGTTTATCGAGGAACTTGGTTGAAGGATGTGAGATGGATCCGAGAAGAATCCATCAAATGTTATCGTGGATCAGGATCAGCAGGTGGATCCAGGCAGGTTACACCCTGCCCAGATTAAAAAAGTGTCACTACAAAAGAAAAATATCAATAAACGTACAGAACATTTACTGTAATATTCATTCTTTGTCATGAGGATTAATTTAACATGTTGCGTTTCCCTTTATGTCTGACGTTCTGTCTCCCAGCTCATAAAAGTTGAGTCACCTCCTCCTCCTCCTCCTCCAGTCGCTGCTGTGTTGGCACATCGAACCTGTTCTAGTAATTGAATTGTGTTATTTTTAATGGAGCCATATGTTGTTCCTGCTGACTGAGGCAACACATCACACACTAACTGCTGCTGCGGCTGTTTGACACCTTGTCAAGACTTCCTCTGGATATTTTGTGGCGGTGGCTAATTCTCACGCTGGAGCTCAACTTTTATGTCCCTCTCTCTCTCTCTGTCTCTCTCTCTCTCTCTCTCTCTCTCTCTCTCTCTCTTGCTTTGACTGAAGATGTCAGATATTCTACAACAGCAGAAAATAACTGCTGCAGGGTATGAAAAGCGTTTACAGCCTCAAAGAGAAACAACTGAGGAAGGAGACTAATGAGCAGTTGGTCACTTTACATTCTTCTTTGTGTTGTAATATGAATCATCAATTTGTTTATAGGACTCCAAAAATACTCTGTCCATCTAATACACTGTTAATCGTTACATATTTCCTATTCAAAAGAATGCAAATTATTCTCTTGTGGTTTTTTTGCCAGATGCAGCAAATCACCACTTACAAAACCTTTTCATTTAATTTCAGAAAGAATGATATGTTGTCTAATATATCTTTTCTTTACTACTACAAGAATTTTGCAAAACCACAACATATAGCCTTCGTCTTTGGTTCCACTTTTCTTACCTCTGCCACTTTTTCATACATTTCCACCGATTCACCAGGGAATCATTCATGAATCCTTTTCTCTAAGTAAAACTCCCGATCTTGTAGATGTAAATATGGATTTAAATTTCTACTGTCCTCTGTTTGCTTTGGGATCCTGGAACTTTTTTTTTCCGGACAGTTCAAAAACTCATGTATGTGAAGCTCCAGATTTGTACATTCAGTTCCTACATAGTGGAAAAGATCCTTAAAAACCTTGTTGAACTTCATTTTGCTTACTAAAAACAAAATAAAATATACTTGCCACAGGCTCCCTCACTTCATCCAAATTTTTGCTGAGAACAGAAAGTTTCCACAAGTGAAAATTGGTCGGCGAAAAAGCTTGGAGGTAAATTAATTGATTTGTTATGAAAGCAAACGTGTGAATCTCCGTCTTCCCCGAGCGTCGTGTCTGTGATGTGATGTCAGAAGTTTGTCTTCATACTAACTTCTGTTTTTAGTCGTGACCTGCTTTGTGTGTGCATGTGTTGGTGTGCAATCACGTGCACACACCGTCACCAGCGTCTCCTGTGACCCTCTCTACTATCTGCTGACAGCTTCCCACTTGTTTTGTTTATTTCACGTCGCCACACATTTGTTCCATATGCATATGCATGAGCAAACACGTACACACGCACACACACACACACACACATGCATGCACGTGCACACACTAGCACAATTTTGCCTCCTGCAGCACAAGCGCTGACACATTCCCCTCTGAGTGCTGCGGCTGCCGATTGGAAACTCCGACACCTTCTCAGAAGTGAGCGTTCAAAGTCGTTTCTGTTTGTCGACGCTGAAGGCGAATCGGCCGCGGCTGCTTCTCAGGCACTCGGTGTCAAAGCTGCTGCAGAGCCGGAGAATAAGAAAGCAGTTTAATCGAAAGTCTAATCTCCATTCTTATTACCTCCTACTTCTCTTTCTCGGTGTGTGTGTGTGCATGTGTGTGTGTGTGCATGTGTGTGTGTGTGCATGTGTGTGTGTGTGACAGCTCTGTGAGGGGGGGGGGGTCTCATCTCCACTCCTGTCACATCTGAACTGTCGCACACTTACACTCTTTGGGTTTTTCTTTCTGTTGAAAACCTCAAGTGTTTCTAGGGTTTGTAACTCATGAAATTCAGTCTTAGCCTCCTCATGTGTTTTAACTGATTCGATAAACAACCAGTGGAGTTGCCCCCCTGCTGGTCATTTGAGAGAAGACAGCTTTCAACGTGTGCGCCCACACAACGAGGTACATTCAGTGTTAAACTTGTACCATGAAATCTCAATCTCAACTAGCTGACTGTGTATTTCAGTCTGTGTTTCTACGTCAGAAAAATATTTTAGCATCATTCTTGTACGATGACAGGAAGTGGAAACTACGCGTCTTCAATTATTATCAATTCATTATTATCATTAATTATTATCAGTTTTTGCCTCTAAGCTTTGAGAGCTGCTGAAACCACAATGTTTCACTGAACCTAACCAGCTCGATTTTTATTCTACACCAAACCAAACCATGACTGTTCCACAAGATTAATCGTGTGTTTACCATGAGGACGGAGATTCAGATAACCGGTGAGTTCCTTTAGGTCGTATTGTTGCTACTGTAACGGGGTAAATATGTTAATTGTTAAAATCCTGTTCAACTTGGAACTGCAGTCATTGTTTTTTGTGTATTTCTTTTATTTTGCCGTGTTTATTTTATTTTGAAGGGCCACAACAGGAACTTCCGGGGATTAGTGGGGATTAGCGGGAGAAAACCTCTTTTTTCCCTCAGATGCAGTTTCCACTACACCGAGTAAGTTGTGTCCCTTCTGTCTGTCAGTGTTTTAGTTAATTATGGTTAATTTAGTGTTTAATAATATGCATTTTTTGTTCTTTTATAGATGATTGTGTTCCATTTGTGGTTACAGGTATGTTTGTTTATAGTAGTTTAAGGCAAATCTATACGATCACGTGTCAGAGAGATGCAGTTTCCACTACACCGAATGATTGTGTTCCATTTGTGGTTACAGAGAATAAAGTTTAATTGTTCTACCAAGCCTGAGTCATGAGAGATGAGTGAAAAGAGCAGCAGTACAAGCACAGACCGTCACACTACCATGACGACGAAGGTCCGCTACGTGTGCTGCTGTTACGATGAGATAATTACACAAATCTAATATTTACTGGTGTGTTAGCTGTGGTTTGGTCCTCCAGCTCCTAACGAGGACTTGGCTCCCTTCGGCTTGTTAGATGTTTACATCTCTGCACAGACTCTTGTTTACCTCAGCTCGCTGCCATTTGGCTCCGAGCTGATAGCGTACAATCCGTTTGTGTGCCGGGAGCCGCTGCCCACAGTTTTCTGTGGGGGGGGGGGAAGTAGTGGGAGCCTTTGGGGCTCAACCAGATGGTGTGGAGGACCAAACAATGAGCTGAGCCGAGCTGCAGGCTGGTCGGCCGATTCTCCGCGGGATCAGCGAGACGAGAAACATTTCCACACGAACAGGAGGCGTCCAGCTCCACGATAAAACTCTCAGGGAAGTTTCAAGGCAAAGTTTTATGCAGGAAACTAACTAACAATGTTGTTTCCTGTGTTTGTTTGTCACCCACACAGTTGTGTTGTTGGGTGACGTTATTCAGAGTTTCTGGAGAAAGGTCCAACAACAGAGCTGGAGAGACGTTACTGTGACCCTGGGTTTTGTTGATAAGATGATATTGTGGGTCATGATCTACAGCAGGGGTTTTCAACCGGAGGTCCGCGCCCCCCCTGGTGGTCCGTGACGGCATTGCAGGGGGTCCGCGAAATTCGCTTTGATATTTCAACACATTTCCAGATTACTCTTGAATAAGGTGCTGGTGATCATGAGGTTAAACTTGAGTAGGCCTCAATTGTTTGTGTGATATTGTATGATTATCATTTGTGACATATTCTGCATTACTATGTAATCTTCCCTCTTCAGTTGTAGCCCCAGTTTATGTTGATTGTTATTGATCACCGTTACTTTAATGTTCAACATGTCGGCTACATGTCTGTACATTTAAGTCATGAACGTTATATATTGATGTACATATGGTTCTGAGATGCAGTACAACTACAAACTGCATTTTAATTTTGTTTTTAATTCTTAAGCACTGAAAATCAACCGTTTTTGTTGTTTTTTACACAGATTTTTCTAGATTTGTTTGAGGTTTTTAAATAAAAACAAAAATGGAAAAACCTAATGTTAAAACTTCCTTCTATCCACATACACACACACACACACATGTAGAGGTTGAGGATTACTTTCTAGTCAGAACGGTGGTCCCTGGGACAAAACCAGTTGAAAACCCCTGATCTACAGGACCGGTCGTTACTGGGTTCAGGTCCGAATGTGCTGAGTGGAGGATTATGAGGAACTAAGTCCATATGGATTCTTACCTGCTACAGCTTGTTCAGACAGAACGCCAAGCGAATCTCTGCATTGTGTAACTCGTGAGTTTTGTCACGAGATCAAAAAATACATAACCCTGTGCACACACCACACACACCAGTAATATGTTAATGTAATCCCAGCTCAGGTTACCTGGAATCAGACGGGACTAAAGACTTAACTTTTACATTCTGCGGCTGTTTCTCCTCAGTCACTGTGTTGATATGAGCTCTACGTACACAGTCTGTGACCCGCCGGCCGCCCAAGTTTAGCAGCTCAGAACTGTGAAACGCTGCAGGGAAGTACGAAGGCATGAAATGGAAAGTGGAAAGTGTCAATGTCAGCAGCGGGATCATATTTACATGAGCACACTCACACAGCGCAAACAGCCCGGAGGCGGGTTTTGCCTCGTATCTATACTTTCCTTCACAGGACCAATATAGCATTATCTGAGAGCTGCTGCCAGTGGAGGCTTCTGGTTGATCTGTTTACTGAGCAGCTTTCATGATGTGCTGGAGCAGGAGCAGTTATTTAAGATGTTCAACTGTCCAGAAGCGAAGATCCAGTCTGTTTTCTGCACAGAGAAAGTGAAGGGACTGTCGGTTCCAGCTCAAATCATCAGTACAAAGCTAAAGTTACATCTTATACACGTTTTACACCAAAATGAACATCTTTAAATCTGCTATGAAAAGGCAAATTACTCTTTTCAACTTGAGCAGTTGGCTTATCTGTTTTTTTCCATAAAGTCCCCAAGATATAATGAATAATCGTTCATGGCTATTTACGTGTCAGTGCCCAGAAGTTTAACTTCTATATTGTCTCCCCGGGAAAGTCTAGGATCAGCCTCTACGCTGCCAAAATAAAGAAGAAGTGATGTGATTTAATTTTCCAGGAGACTCTTGTGTTTGTATGATTATCAACACAGAGATTCCCGTCACAGGAAAACTTTCTGATACGTCTGAAATCAACGTTTGCTTCAAACTGTAAAAATATGAAGCAAAAAGTGCAAAAAAGACTTGTGAACCATACAAGCTTGTGCACATATAAACACAAAGATACACAAAGTATTACACACACACACACACACACAAACACACATATACATACACCCCCACATATTGCTCTGGACGTGTCTGCATTGATGCTGTCCAATTTCAGGCCAGGATCAATGGCCTTGTCATGCTGCTGCAAAAGGTCGCTTATGTCTAAGCGCACACACACACACACACACACACACACACACACACACACACACACACACACACACACACACACACACACACACACACACACACACACGCTCACACACGCACATTACCATCATTCCCAGGAACGCGAGGTCAGGACCATCCATCAGAGTTTGTGTAGAGTTTTGTTCAGTGTCAGAGTAAAGACCGTCCCTCTCAGCGCTCACCAGGCTGACTCACAACAAGCAAGGACTGTTTGGTTACCGGTTCAGAGTCGGGGGGGCGAGACGGAAACACGCACACGCACGCCGGGAGAAATGCGAACAATGAAAAAAGAGACACTCAAGGAGCAGAAGCCCAAAGAGGTAAATAAATCAAGTCGAGGTTGTGGCCTTCGTGTGTGAAAACGACTTCTGCAGCACGACGAGCAGAGGTGGAAACTTTTTAAATGAATTTGAGTTTGTCGTTACTGCCCGACATGTGTGTGTGTGTGTGTGTGTGTTTGTGTGTGTGAGTGTGTGTGCGTGGGATTGATGGAGGAGGTGAGAGGAGAGCGGAGGTGAGGAGTGATACTTTAAAATGCCTCTCCAGCTGTGCATTGGGGGAAATGGAGCTAGCTGCCATTTGCATTTGTAGCTCAAGGACGACAGTAACATTAACCGAGAGAAAAGGAATCACTCTGATGTTGCTGCACAATCCAACACACACCATGGCTTTGTATACAAATGAGGACCTTCCACAATTCAAACCCCATATTGTTTCTGTGCTGGTTTTTGTTCCAAATCCTGATGTTAACAGAATCTAAACCTTCTTTCTATTAATATTGGCACACAAAGAAAATGATAAAAGCAGGTGTTTAGTTTCTGATGTGAAACAGACCTGAACCAAGAAAATCAGCAATGATCATTATCCAGGCAGCAACTCGATTTTTATTCAAAATGCAAAATTTGTACATTACAAACAAACAAAGTTATTAAAGCGTCCGATCCAAAGTACCTCCAACAAAAAGCCGACTCATGAGACAAACCTTCCTTACAACCTGGAGCTGGCAGAGAAAGTCATTAGCAGTAAAAGAGGAAAACAGTTGATTTATGTCACGATGTAGTTTTTACAGAAATGGGGAAAAAAGTGTCGTTCTGCAACATCGTAAAACAAACAAGGAGGAACAGACGCTGTGTTGGTTTCACGCTGCGTTTAACTGAGCAAATAGTTTTTCCCCTTCATCCGAAACAGGGGAGCAGAGTTCAGTCGACAGAAGGAGGAGAGAGATCAGAAGAGGTTAAGAGCAGCCGAGAGAGAGTTTAACAAAGGGAACAAGAAGAGGTCAGACGTGGTGTAATTAATCAGAGCTTCTGCGAGGAAACGAGTGCGACGATATAAAACATCCTCACGTTTGTGTAGAGAAAGAACACGGAGCTTAAATCCTGCCTCAAGGTTTACTTTGCACCACGGACGATTTAACAGCAATTTGAACGTCCCTGTGATTAATAACCGCGACCAAGGACGCCAGTGCACGTTCGGTTTCGCTCCGTGTTCTACGAGAGAAAAAAGCATTTTTTTTTATGAGAAGATCTGGTGCCGTCAGTTCGGTGCTTTGTTTTAATTTACCGCTCCGATCGTAAAACCTGCAGTGAAGTTTACCTTCTCCTGCCTTTTAGGGAACTGCTGACCCGACAGGAAATCTCCTCATTACTAACAAACATTCAGCGTCAACGCGATGGTCAAAAAGGCAGAACGTAAACTGAGAGATAAATGGTGAAATTTATGCAACGCGGGCAAATTCCATGTACCTGCATCTTTTAATTTAAATACTTAAGTGCTCGTATCAGTCTTCTAAATCCTTTACGTACAGTTCAGCCATTTATAACCTGTGCAGATGGTGGAGGGGACGGGAAATCTGAGCCATTACTCAGCGTTACACAGATTCCTGCATCTCTCTACTTAATCTAAGATGCATTAAAGAAATTTAGACAAGTAACTTATATGTTTCCTTAGTGAAAATCTGACATCGGGCGACAGGGTCATCTCAGTCCTCTGGGAAAACATCTCTCATTCACGTTGTGGTTTCTTCAGGAGTGAGATGTTGATTAGATGATTCTTGACGATGTTTCACGTCTCATCTGAAATGAATCAGTTCTACCGGTGGTCGACCTCCTGCCACCTCGTGTATCGTTGGTTTATTGGCTGATGGCAACATCAAGGTTCATTACCAACATCTGATGTGTCTTCTTTATCCATCATGTCTCTATTATACAATACAGACAACATTTTAGAGATAACAAGCATGAAGAACCAAATCGTCTCCAGTGCATCAGGATATTTTGTGTATTCTTAACGGGTCTGCTCACACCGCAGAACTGTTCAGTTTATTTTATAGGTCCATTAATATTTTATGATAAAACCACGTTGGGCATTGTATCACATGACAGCTTTAACAAAGAAATTCTCAACGTTAGCTCGGAAGTGGGTGAACACTAATAGCTGCTAATAGTCTAATTGCAATGTAGTGATCAAGCTGACAGAAAACATAGATTTACCAAAGTGGAAGATGATGCTAAAGATCTGCGGCTCTGCTCCAATGTAAAAAGGTGAATCACCATCACAGCACAGCAGGGATGTGTCATCACAACAATGTTGGACTGAATACAAACTGACATGTCAGCTCTTTGTAGGTTTAAAAAAAAAAGTGATAATATTAAAGCATCTGCTAACCCGACCAGCTCAGCTGCTTTCACCCGGCCGCCTCATCACGATCTCTGCTTACTCATGTACGTGTTCACCTGGGAAGTCCCACCTTAGACAGCACTTCTCACTAATTGCAGAAGCTTCTTCCGTCTGCATTGTGCTTCGCTTCACGTCTCCCAGGTCTGTTTCCGAAAAGGCGAGTGAACTCCGTGAAAGTCGTTAGGAATCGCTTGCTCCCTGAAATGTTTATAAATCACATAAATCAGTCGGACCCCGCAAAGAAAGGAAGAAAAGTTAGCGTCTCATCCGCCAGGAGACGATTTTCCAGGGAAGTTAATGTAAGACATCTACCGCCCCCCCGCCCGCCCACCCAAGGACTGTAATTTCACAAAAAGATGGAGGACACTGTGGTAAATAGGCTTAACACGCACTGTGGCTGAGAATATTCACGATGGTAATGGAGGCTCCACTTTGTGAGTAACTGCTGAAATTAATGATTTCAGCGAGTGTGAACTGCAGCAGAGGTGCAAAGGTGTGTGTGTGTGTGTGTGTGTGTGTGTGTGTGTGTGTGTGTGTGTGTGTGTGTGTGTGTGTGTGTCTCTGTCTGTGTGTGTGATGCCTCCAACAGAACCATTTCTTTTCCAGGAGCCGCAGCCTGATGTTCGCGGTCCGAGTGGTTTCTGTGCGTTTATGATGCAGTGGTTCTTAATGGGCCACGCAGGTGGGGCCGTTTATATCCTCTATCCTGTTGGCTTTGATTGGATTGTAACTCTTTTAATCGGCCAATAAATATTCAGTGCCACAAATCAAAGACCGGAATATCCCATGTAAATTGGCTTTTATCGAGGAAGCGTCAAATACGCTGGAGCTTTGCTCGAGGTGCTAATTCACGTTTTGAGGGGCGTCTTCCTGCCGTCGGGAAATCCAAATATGGTCAAAGGGGATCTTTACTGCATCTCTGTTTTGCTTTTCTTGTCTCTGATTCTTGTTAAAAAACGACAGAGAAGCCAAGGTCAACATGTCGTTAGCTAAATCCTGGTTTATTGTGTCTCAGAAGAATCTCTGTCAACATTGGAAAAAAGACAAGATAAGATAAACTTCATCTCCACGCCGGAGAATTTCATTTGTTATTAAATATACACATCTTTCACCACAGGTGGAAAAATCCTCTGTGAAAAGGTTTTAGTTGTTCTGAACAGTCAAACTCATAGAAAGAGTGATTAGTGGCTTCTTACCAGAGGTTAAGGGATTTAGCTACAAACTGTTTTCCAATCCAAGGTTTCAGAAACTATCCAACAGTATAAAGCCCCTTGAGTCACAAGTCAATTGGACAAACTCTAATATTTCAAAAGACAACCATGTGTGGACTTTCGATGTTCCGTGGATTTTATTCATCTCACATTTCTGGAGTAGTTATTGAATTCACCTTGAGGCTAATTCACGCTGGCTTCAGCAGAAGATTCTTGACATTAATGCAGGTGATGTTCAGTTATCGGTCCGTGTCCCTGTTTTGACTCCAGAATCTGTCGATAACTTTCCTGCAGCACTTTCAATGAAACACGGCAGCGCTCGCAGCAGTTCTGAGTCGATCATACACACAACGATAACAGATACTCTGCTGCAACACAAACACACTTAACACAAAAGTTTTCTAAATGCCCAGACGAGCACTAGCCAATAAACACAAGTTGTATGTGTTGAGAGGAAAGGAAAAGTTTGATGGTGAAAGTGAAGAAGAGGAGGTGGAAAGTTGAGGACTGGAGAAAGAGACAGCTCTGTCTGGTTATCTGTTCTCTCACTCGACAACACCCCCACCTCTGTCTTATTTTAGCCTCCCTCTATCCTGCGGGCTATCCTTGTCTTGCTTTGCCACTCACTTACCCCGTCTTTCCCCGTGTTGCCGATAGTCTCTGAAGTTCATTTATTCGGATCCTTCTTCTTCCTCCGCTCTCTCCGTTTGACTCGGCTGTCTGCAGTCAGATACCTAACAGGCTTTCTGAGAGTTGCCTGAAAGCAAAGGTACCACTTTCATGTCCTGAGAGAGGGAGCGAGGAGGAGATGAGGAGACAGACGAAAGGAGAAGCCGATGCCTCGCGGATGTTTCCTCACATCGCTCGGCGAGAGGGTGTCGGGAATATCTGTGGAGAGCAGCGTCTCGTGGAGCCGAGCCGAGATGACAAACAGGCGCCTGAGCATTGAGAGGATAGAGTTTGACAGGTGTAGAGGTTGGGGTTGGACCAATTTAACCAAAGTTTTCTCAATTATTAAAATAAAGTCCTGATTACAAACCCTCAAACATGCAACTTGAGGTTCAAGAGCCTTTTACCCTTGGAAGTCTTCCCGGTCTCGATGGACCTGTTGAAACCTCAGCCAGCCTCCTGGCTCCCGGGTCTCAGTTCAGGACCATTACGTGATTGATGGTTTAAAAGCCGGAGCAGCTCGTTGCTTTGCATATATTCATTTTCAGTGAAGGAGCGCGGGGGTTTGTGTTTCCTGTTGGACTCGAACGCCGCGGCCCTAATGGACTCGGCGATACCAGCGTGTGTGTGTGTGTGTGTGTGTTTGTAAATCTATATGTAGCTGATTTAGAAACGCCTCCGGTAGCTAATACAGTAGCTAATGGCCGGAATAATGATTGTTGAAAATGGAACTGCCGATTCCTGTGCTTGTGTAAGGAGAGCATAAAGACTGCTGCTGCTGCTGACTTTAATTCCACACAGTGAGCCATTCATTACAGCTTGATGAATATTTCATGTATCAACAAGCCTCATTTGTTTCAGCTTGATTTATGGCCTACACCATGGGCCCTTATTGTGTATATGGGAGGTCACGACCTCAGAGAAACGACTGCACCAGTTAATGGAGTTAGCGAACAGTTCTCCGTTCTGCTTCGGGTCGGAGTGGCCAACTCGTTCTGAGTTTTCAAACTCGGGTCAATACGATCGATCGGGGGAAAAAACATCATGTCTAACTTTATTATCTCAGTGCACAGGCATCAATATGTAGTTCAGAGAATTCCCATTATAAACAATTACTTACCATTAAAAACCTTTGCTCGCTTTTACATACAAGTGAGGGAGCCTATGCTGCAAGGCAAAGCTCTCGATATACCAGTCGACTCTCTCCAATGGTCGAAGGCTCTGGGTAGTGATAGAGTGTTTCCTCCTGGGCGTCTCCCATCGCAGGTTTTCAAGGCCTGACCAACTGGGAGGAGAACCTGTGGTATTACATATCCCATCGGGCCTGGGTCAGGGTCGTCCAACACTTCCTGAAGTGCTCATTTGAACCCAAACCGTGATCTTTCACCTGACTGAGGTGCTTAAATTAAAAAAAGGTTTGGTCCTTTATTTAATTTATCTTCTCCGATCACTGGAGGAAGCTCAACTTCACGTTCAGAATGTAAAATATTGCAGCACTGAATTCATGAATATTGTGAACAGAAAGATGTCTGATAAGATTATCATTAGTTCTGAATATATCTGTATAGCCTTTCAAACAATTTAACAAATCATATTATCATAAAAAAAGTAACAAAATAATCAACTTCAGGTAATTCAATCCTTTCAAAACCAGGATTAAATCAATAACCAACAAGATGAAACCTCATCTCTCATGTATTTGCAAGAATTAAACAAAATATGGCCATTAACATTATACATACAATATATTAAGTCTTTACTACAAATGAGTCTGTATTTATCATAGTACTGTGATGATATTTTACTATACTGTCACTTATTTTTGAGGATGACGACTCTTATCTCCGACAGATGGTGAAGGTATCATCTCTTATATTTAACACTTTACGTTAAACGGGATCCGAACCTTTTTTCCTGAGCCCAAGATGATTTGAAAGTTCAGAGTTGGAGCGTTTCGGGGGGGGGAATGGCTTCCTGCCACCGAGCCTCCACATTGTTTCAAATCGCTCAGAGCCTTTTCTCGCCATGTGAAAAGATTTATTCAGCTGTGGTTTGGTGCTGTATCTCAATTCCACCATGACAAATACACTGCCCTCATTCTTTCAATATTCCAATTCCCCTTTTTTGCCTTTTTTGCATTCGTCGGACAAGGGAAAGAAAAGCAGAGCGGGGGGGGGGGCGAGAGGACGGATTAAAGAAAGAGGGAGATTAGCCCCTCCCCCCTCCCCCCATACAAAACAAACACAAGCAAATACACAAATGAGAACGAGATAAAAACAAAAAACAAAAACAAAGCTGAGATACAAAAACGAGCACAATGGAGCAAAGAACAATTACAAATAGACAAACAACCGCAAAGAGATGCGAGATGATCAGAGAGACACAAATAAAGAGATGCAAAGTGAACACAGAGAGTAAACAAGAATGTAGAGTTTCAAAACAACCTCAAAGAGATGAAGAAGAAAACACAAGACACACAAAAAAGACGTGCAAAAGACATCGAAAACAATAACAAAGAGACACAAATGGACCACAAAGACGCACAAAACAACTGCAAAGGGAAGTAAAGAAAGGAAAGGCCAATGCCAAACGAGTACAAAGACACAAGATGATGACCACTACATATTAAATGACCACAAGGACACACAAAATGAGCACAAAGACACAAAACACCTGCAAAGAGATGAGAAAAAAACACAAGACATGCCAAACGAGTACAAATGTATGCAAAATGATGACCAGGACATATTAAATGACCACAAGGACACGCAAAATGAGCACAAACACATTAAACAACAACTATAAACTGAAAATCAACCACAAGACATGCATGAATGAGTGTAAAGACACAAAACAACCACAAGATGTGTCAAACAAATACATAAAAATGCAGGACAACAAGGACACAGTGTTGTTTATTACAACACTGAATACAAAATCTATCTGTTTATTATTGTGAGTCTTAATTCATATGAGACTACACATCAGTCTCGTCCTCTTCCAGATGTTTGTGACTCCGCCCCCTGGTCCGAGCCCGGCTTGATGAACTGTCCTCTCGCCGCAGTAATGGAAATGTCTGAGTGTGTTTGTGTGTGTGTGTGTGTGTGTGTGTGTGTGTGTGTGTGTGTGTGTGTGTGTGTGTGTGTGTGTGTGTGTGTGTGTGTGTGTGTGTGTGTGTGTGTGTGTGTGGGAGGGTTGAGGCAGGAAATATTCACCTTTGCTGCAGCTGAGAGCATAGAAAAAAAAAGCAGCCGTCCACTAATGGAACTGCAATTAATGCACCGATACTGTTTCTGCTCTCAGCCTGTTTACTGCAGGTTCTCACTCTCCCTGTTAGTTTATCTGCAGTCAGTACATTAGACGGCAGGTTTATATAATTATTATTATAATTATTATTAGTGTTATTAAGACTAAGCAGCAAAGGCAGAGGAGTCAAACCAGAACGTAAGAATCCAGTAAAATGGCTGAGTGCACATCTTCTAGGTTGTATTCGTCCTTCGCTGCTTCTTTAAAAGAGTTTTTCACCTCCGACTGTTTGTTAACTAATGGTTAACTGATGCAATAATAGTCTCTGAGTACGATTTTGCAGATTAGTCACTTTAAAAGAGGAGCAGGAAGTGACACGATACAGTACGTTGTTCGTTATCTGTTCATTTCCGCTGCGACACCGTAATGAGAAAAGAACATGACACCGAGAGGCAGTGCTACTAAAAGTCAGAGGCAGGTCATGAATATTACACCGTTACACAGAGAAATCACTTCACAACAGCAGGAGAACGGGAGTTTGGGTTCGTGGAGGAGAGGAGAGAGAGTTCATACTGAGGATCCACGCTGGGAATTAAATATACAACATCAACTTGTGCTGGAAACGTCACAGTTGGACATCTTGGAGAATACACCTCCTCACTGGGGGCATATTGTTCTAACTGGTTTAACTCTCTGCAAGAAGGTGAACGTGTTTTTTACAAAATGTTGATTATTCAGGGTCAAAGGTTATGTTTTCATCTGCGTTTGATAGCAGGGTGATGCAGAAACTAAAAGACACACAGCAGAGACAAAGCAGACATTCTTCTTTCTTCCACATTGTGCGATTTTTTGTTTATTCTTGTTTATTTTCTGGCAGTTTCACCATTTTCCCGGTGAATAATTCATGGCTCTTGATGAGAACAATCCTGTCTCGAGGACTAATTTCTCTGAGTGTGTGAGATGTGCTGCAGCCTGATTGGACTGAAGGAGACTGCTGGGCCTTGGCGGATGGAACGAGCTCCTCAGATTCTTCATCGTGTTGTGATGAAGACGTTGAATGTGTCTCTGCTGCTGCTGATCACACTCTGTAAATAGATGAAGCTCCTCTGGTGTTTATTGAGCAGAGGGGATGTTATGTTGTTTTGTTACAATAGATAAGCTTCACGTTTTACATTTCACTAACTACAGCTCTTCTATATGTGCTGTTACATGCATCACTGCTTGTTATTCTCCGAAGCAGTTACCTGACACGCTGGGAGTCGTTTCCTGCCCTCGAGGGGCCTGTTCTCTACTCTTGTGCTGAGGTTTTATCACATGAGATCATTCTTTTCTCACTTATTTGGAGCAGGGCCGTGGGGTTTACATATTTATGTGCAATTTGCGAAAACAACTGAGAAAACAGCCCAGCGATGCTGTTTGTGATCTGCCTGCAAACTGTGCTCACACAGCACTGATGTAAGAGGTCGCTGTGGTTACCCTTTCATTTAAAAAACCAACGAGCAAAGAAACAGAAAAAGTATTTAGTTACACTATCTTACATTCTGACATTTGATTGACACCGATCTATATGTGCATACAATTTTAACTTTAATTGCTTATTTTAATGCATTATAAACTATTGTATTTTTCACCTAGTCTATTGCATAGACAGCCAGGAGTTTAAATAACCCCACAAAAAAGATTATTCATGTATTATGATTATGTAAAGGGTCTGAAGCTTGGAGATCACTTCTATAAACCTGTTAAAAATAATCTAATATACAAACATATAGTTATTGTTCAATTAATTTGTTTTCTTTTTAATTGTTGGTTAATTTGAATGGGGTTTATCATATACAGTTCAATTCTTGATTTTATTTAGTTGCTTTATTGTTTTATTATCTCCTGTCTTCGTTTGAAATGTGTTATACTTTCATTAATATTATTATTATTTAAAATAGAACAATATTTGTAATAGTGTAGAATTCCTAACATAAAATGCAGTTTTATCACTTTTTCTGTTTTTATCGTCATTGAAATTAATTTTTCATGACAATATTTAAATGAGCATCTGGATTGTTTTCCTACATTTTAGCTTCACAACCTTTGGAGAAGATTCTCTATATTGTAGTTGATTTATTCATATGATCTCAGATTGTCTCAGATTGTCTCAGAAGTTGAATCCTTTGCAGAGAAGCAACAGTTTGCAGCGTTAAATCCAGAGTCAAACGTCCCAAAGAAGAGACGGAGCCGTCTGTCTCTGACGTCTTCAGGCCGGCCCTTGAGGACCATTACGTCCAATCAGACGAGTGACAACACTGAACCCAGGAGCAGCGGAGAGACAGGCCCCATTTAGTGTAATGAATATCTTCACCAAGTCCGAGCCCTGCAGACGAATCCCCCGGCCCCCAAACTAATTGCTGGATGTTGATTTTCGTTGTCTGGACTGAGTTAACAGGAAATCGAACTGATGAGGTGGCAGTTCGTTAAGAGATATCAATAGCGATCTTGTTTGCATGGTAACTAATGAGCCGTAGCCTCGGGCACTTTGCTACTGGATAAGTGGAGGATGACAAGAAGACGTACAACCTGCAGCGTCAACACAAGAACAGAACAGAAGAGAACTTTATTTACAGCGTTTGTGTTATTTACAACAGAGAAAAAGACCAAAGCAACGTGATTAGTCCTGGTAGTTAAGGAGAAGTTTATTCTTTTACCTGTCTTGTCCAAAAGTCCATCTTTTTGTTAATTTGGATAAAACAGACAGAATCTAAAGTCAAAGGCAAAATATGTTGCTATAACATGAGAATTATATAGATGTGTATGCAGAATTCTCATTGTATAGTAAGATACAGTTTGATTTCATTATCCAAAGAAGGGAATTGATTTGGTTCAAACTGAACCGGTGGAAAAACTATCATAGATGGAAACTCGTCTGGTGCTTGGTCCTGAATCTTCTCCCTTCTTCTCTCCATCCTTAAATAACTTTTTCTTTAAGATCGTTGTCTTCGTGAAAAACATCCTGATTTGCGTCATTGTTTGGAAAAGGCAGAAAAAGGAAGCTCAGACTGTTCAAAGAGCATCTGCACGATTCAGAGCAAATTATCTTTGACAGGGAGGAAAGTTGTGTTGCATCTTCTTCTCCTGCAGCTTCACTGGAGAAAAACAAGGAAACTTCGTATCAAACTTCTTCTTCCTCAACTAGTGAGAGAAAATAAAGCATCGTTATTCACTTTTACGTCATTGTTGTAGCTTTTACTTTACACCGATATCAGGGAGTAATCGATTTTTAATACTGATTTAACATTGACAAAGATTTGTAAGATGTCATTGTCAAATGTTTATGACAAAGAAATGTAATTGAGGCTTAAGATTTTACAGTTTAACCATAAACCTTTTTATTAATAAATGAAGATTAAAAGAACAAGAATACAACCAAACCTACAGAACTTGAATCCTATGAAATAAACATGTTTACAATATGCTTTACAATATAAGCATGATTTCTCATCTTCTCTGCATTGTTTCTTCTGTAAAATTTAAGCTTCCATTCCGGCAAATGCAAATTCTGATACTGACATGAAATCTGAGAAAGACTCATATCCGCCTATCACTCTGTCATATTCTATTTCAAACTATAATTCTTTCTTTACATTTTTAAGCCTTTTCCTCACTTTCCTGTGACTGGAATAGATTTTCTCTTCAACGTCACTTTGTTTAAAGCGAATACTTTATTTGTTCAAGTGCTTAAATCACTGCCACGGCCAGTACGTATAGAACGTGGGTATCTAATGCAGAGAGCAGCTGTCCCAGCCCCGTCCTCCCGAGCTTTACATCTGGATTGGATCAGACAGGCGTGCACCGGGGGGGAAACGCTTCCTCCTGTTGTCGAGATGTAACTGACAGCAGGACAGCTTCATACTGTACCTAGAAATCCCCCGGACGCAGCCGAGAGCACTCAGCCCCTGTTTTATTTACACGGCCAGACCTCGAGCCATAATATTAACCAGCCTTCGTGTTGAATTAGAGACGCAGGATCGGGGGGGCCGAGCTGCCTTCATTCTGCACAACAACTTAACCCAGAGGAACAGATCTGGATTTTACAGGTTTTACTTTATCTTTACATCACAGCAGCAGGAGACGTTGGCCTCTGATTGGCTGGGATATTGAATAAACTTTATTCTTAGTCGGTATATTATTGTTGCTCAATTGTTTTGCTTGGAATTAAAATAGATTGTGTTTGTAACTCAGATTTCTCAAGACTTTCCTTACAAATCAATAAACTTAAATATGTAATAATGAACTTATAATGGACTTCAATGTATGAAATGACAAAGAAAATGCTGTTCTGCGTTCTTCAGCCTCACCTCCGACATATTCCCATTTATTCTGACATGCTTTCATTCTGGTTCCGTGTTTTTGTTCCCGTGAAGGAATTGATTTTCTGTCCGGGTGCCTGATCTGGAGAAAAATGGAATATTGTAAAAAAAAAAAAAAGCAGGACAGCAGAGGGAGAGGTTGTTTCGATTTTCCTCCGGATGTGATGGTGAGTTGATTAATTGAGATGTGAGACACCAGCGAGAGGGACAGAGGTTTTAACAGAGTAAGACTTTTCATGGAGGACGGAGACAAAAGGAGCTTCGGCTTCACATTTTTTCCGTGCGGCCGATTAAAGTGTCACAGCTCCTTGGTTTGTCGTCATCTTTGGGGGATTCAGGGTCTGGCCTTGTTGGGTTCGACTGTCTGTCGCTGGGATAAATCTCCGGGTTGAAGCGCTGACAGATAGTGACAGTAACGCAGGCATTTTGGTTCGAAGTTTATCCGAAGGGCAAAACATCCAGATAAAGTTGTTAGTGCCGAGGGCAATTTTATTTGAAACTGTGGTTGTCAGCAGCGTCTTTACAGCCGGCCTGTCTGAATGACTGAGAGCCCACAGCCCGCTCGGGGGGGGAAGGAGCTGCTGCGGAGACATGCTTCACAATGTAAAGATGTCCTCAACACAATGCGCTACATAAATTACAACATGAACTAGCTCCCTCATGGGCGTTAATCACGGCCGCTCCTCTCCGCAGGAAGCAGAACAAAGTGTCCCGACCTCAGGCGGTGACATCACAGCGGCTGAGGCTTTTTATTTGCCCCAAACTTTGCTCAAGATTGTCCTCAAATCCCGTCTTCCATCAATTTATAGTTGAGAGATATTATAGAATCGGGTTTCTCTTGAATTTCAAAGATAATAAAAGAAAAAGGTGCTTTTTTAATGTCATCACAGAGTCTTTTAGAAAGTGATGCTTGTAAAGGCAGCGGCAGGCGGACGGTGTGAGTAGCACCACATCAGCCGGTGGGTCAGCTGACCTCCTGTGATTGCCGTCTCATATTAGGCTCGTCTGGTGAAGGCGTCAGACTCGCTGCACATTCTCTGCTGCCGCCGCCAGTTCATTCTCACCCAGCGTCCAATCTGAGAGCTGAGAAGGAAAACCACACATGACAGTGTAGCACTTGTAGTCTGGGGCTAGTGTTAGAAAAAGTACTAGATATCTTCCTAGGTTCGTAGGAGAGGTAAGCTTATTTCACAGAACAAGTTGAACAATTGACCAGTTTATTGTCTACAAACAGTCACAGAACAATCGCAATATAAACAGTATAAACAGTATAAAATAGAAACAACAGTAAATATTATATAAATCTTGAAAATGATTCAGTCCTTTCGGTGTGTATATGTACAGTTCCCCGGATATCGTATGTACAGTCCTTGAATTGTGTGTGTGCGTGAAGGTGCAACGGTTCCGTTCTGGTCCGGGTCTTTATGTCTCTTTACTCAGTTCTACCTGTCTACCTGACGGGCAGGACTGGAGTATGATGTCTTTGATACGCGAATCAGGTTCGATCTGGATTACACGGTTGGCCACACCGCATCCATGATCTGGGACAAGCTGACCATCTCATCATTTGGGTTCAGGTTCTTCTAGTGCAAATAAAAAACCAATCGGAGTTTTCAGTAGCAGACAACTATGTATTGGAGCTTTTCTCTCTATTAGGTATCATTAGGGAATCTCAGGAGAAAAAGGGCTTCTTCTTCGTGGGGAGTTCCCTTGAACGCAACGCATAATGCGCCCCCTCCTGGTGGTTTTTTTTTACTACTCCTTATATTAGTAGCCTGAATTTCATGAGGGTTACAACAGCAACAGCCCAACGAGTCCCTGTGTCGTTTAAAAGATCGATGCAACCTTTACAAACATGACTCATTGAAGCTTTCACTAACCGACAGCCCCACAGGGAATCTGACTGTACGGCAGCATTGCCAGATGAATGATAATTGTCCCATTCGTACGGTTATTTTGCCCTCAGCGCTATGTACGATCAATAATGCCAAATTTCCCATTATGCAGGATCATTTCAACATTGAGTGGAGTTCAATCCATACGCGTTTCCAGCCATTCAGGCTTGTTGTGATGACTCATCGCTCGTTGAATTCAAAGAGTTTCTCGACCACAACGTCGGTGTTTGTTCATTTCATTACAACACAGAGAAAACAACTCATTTTAACCCATTCAGTTCCAACATTGTAGAAATTGGGCTTGAAGTGCGGGCGGCACTTTCCTCTCTGGTTTATAAAAACCCTGCTGCCTCGGACTGAAGCTCTTATCTGTGGCGTTCGCTGCTCCAGCCGCACAAAGGGCCTCACGTCAGCAGCAGTGGTTCCATTACCCTGTGTGTGTGTCTGTTCAGGACGAGTTCAGCCACAGTGCTGAGCTGTAGGTCACCCACGTTTTTTGAAAAGCGCCTCGGAGCCCAGCGCACGATCAAGCATAGAAATATGCTTCAGCTCGCCTTTATGGGGATGTAGTGCGTTTGACTTTGGAGCGGTTACGGAGTGTACGAGCTGGGTGGATGTGCAGAGGAGCGAATAAGTTCTGTCACACGGGAGATGAACGACTGAAAAATGCAGCTGAAAAAGCTAAAATAGTCTTTATTATTCTTAGTAAACAAAGCAGACGTGTTTTAAACTTTGCATCTTCATTCTATCAGTGATTCCCTTGAACGCTCCTTCTTTCTCACACTCCACTTCCAGGACTCTTTTCATCTGGTACTTGCGGCCACTCACATGATTTCTCCCGCCTCGCTCGTCCTGCTGCAGTAAGGATTCACAATTGCAAAAAAAGAATTCTGGGCGCAATGAGCTCCCGGAGCTTACATCATTGACTGTGTCTCTGCTGTAAGGGTCTATTTTAGGGAGTTCACCTGACTTATCACAGTAATGGAGGAGCACTTAACACAGCAGCAGGGATCCTCCTGAGGAGAGCAGCTGAAGGGGGGGGGGGCTGGGAGTGTGCGTCAGGGCAGAGACGACTCGTGACTCATGAAACGAGGCCAGTGCTTAAAGCAGCAAAGGCTTTTTTTGTGATGTTCTTAAACAGCTGGAGAAACAGTTCTTTATTTATATTAACTCGAGGTTTTACAGCCTCAGTGCTGAGCATCACAGTTTCTCACAAACAAGAAGATAAGACTGGAAATATGAATTTTACATTTAACATTACACATAAATTACACGTCTGTACCATGTTCAATTTTTGTTGTCGTCATAGAACATCTTCCATCCATCCATCCATCCATCCATCCATCCATCCATCCAATCAACCAATCAACCAATCAACCAATCAACCAATCAACCAATCAATCAATCTACCATACTTTGTTATGATGTTCAAACTTTTATAAACTTTTTACTGAATGTATAAAATAGTCCGATAATGATTTTAAGAAAAACAGTGTGAGCCGGTAACTGACCAAACTGATTGAACGTGTTTGATTGATTCCAAATCAAATTCGCATATTTGTACGTGTGTCTACGTGTTTTCGATGAATGGACACAGTGGGAATTTGGTGTATTTCTCCCACTCTGCTGAAAACACACTGATTAATGAGCAGGCGCCTCAGCCCTGCAGAGCCATAATTCATGTTAATTCATTACTCATATTTCACTGAGAGGATTTTTTTTGTCGGGGGTTTTGTTTTCGCACATTCGGCCGACGCTTGCTCTTCGGTGATGTTTACTGTTGGTGGTTGATTGTCCGGCTGTAAACGTGTGTATGTGCAGTGACAATCCCCCCCCCCCCCCCCCCCCCACCAGTCTGCTGTGGTTCTCCTCATAGAGAGCGAACAATTCCGCCCCCCCGACCTATTCTTCCTCCCTGACAGACCCGTTTATTGGCCTCCGCTGCCGAAAAAGGGTTATGGACGGACACAAATGAGAGGAAGCACATAGAACGTCCTGCTGGGACTTGAACCCTCGGGGAGAGAGAGAGAGAGAGAGAGAGAGAGAGAGAGAGAGAGAGAGAGAGAGAGAGAGAGAGAGAGAGAGAGAGAGAGAGAGAGAGAGAGAGAGAGAGAGAGAGAGAGAGAGAGAGAGAGAGAGAGAGAGAGAGAGAGAGAGAGAGAGGAAACCCTTTTTCCAAAAAGGAGTTTTTACAGCTACATGTTTGGAATACCGTCAGTTTTACACAGAATATTTATTTTTGCCGATTTACTTCTTGTCAATAACAAAACAAAGGGTTCTGCTGTTCAGGGATGATTTTAATTTCCAAATTAATTGACTTGCTATGAGACACTAAAGTCATAATTATATTTAGATTTTATTTTTCTAGAAGTAAGACGCATGGTTTGTGGTTGACGTCACGTTGCCTCTTCACTTTGATCCGACTCAGTGACGGAGAGAGTCATGATATCAAGAGCTGCAGTTCCAATGATTCGATTTGTCATGATTTTGAGAAGCAAGAATGTAGCACATGATTTATATCTATAACTGAAATTGTATAAGGACTTGTTAAGTTAATGGAAATAAGGAAGTACAACTGTGGGTATGTAAAGCAATAAATACAAATCCGGAGTTCTTATATCAAGGCACAGATGGCAGAGGGAGAATAAACGATATGACAGACAGGAGGGAGCAGTGGAGGTTTATGGGAAATGTGGTTTAATTAATACTAATTATCCAGTTGCAGACAAACCGATTAATACATATTTTTAGCTCTAATTTGGACAATTATCACAAATACAAATATTTTTTAAGATTGTCCAATTTCATCTCCATCTACAAGAACTTAAAATGGCTCCTGAATGTTATTAATTATTTTGCTGGTGACTGATTCATTTAAAAGTCAGAAATCGAGGTCGAAACTCGACTGAAGAGGTTGAATTTAAGTCTATAAATTGAATAATTTTATTTTTATCAGTCGTACTGTTTCTGTCTCACTCACTGATTTTCTCCCTCTTCTGTTTGGAAAGATTAGATACCATCATAACACTTCACATCATAACACTTATTATCATTCCGGAGATTTACCACAAACTGTAATTGGAGCCAAATAAAACAGTTCAGATCCGAGCATGCGAACCACGTCAATTCATATCTGCGTTAACATCTCGTCTTTTTGCATCTGCAGCTCCTCAACTCTCTGTCTGTTTTTATGATTGTACGCCGTCGCCTCTCGTCCGCCTGCACTCGATCTTCTCCTCTCTCTCCTCTCTCCATCTCTCTCTCCATCTCTCTCCATCTCTCTCTTTCTAAAAGGGACTTTGATCATTTTAACAGCCTTATAAAAGTGACAGGTTCGCCAGAGGAAAACGTCCTCTTGAGTAGATGTTGGAGAAGTGACGCTGAAATGACCTGACATTTATGGGGTCGCCAAGGACTGGGATGACATGCCAGCCGGCCGGGGGAAAGTGCCTGAACACAGGGTGGGGGGGGGATCCGCCGGTAAAAACAACAGGGAGCAGCCAGTCAGCTGACGGAACAGCCACTTAGGCTCTTCCATATTCTCACGCTGGCAGTTTAATTCTGACAAATCTAAATCAAATGGATTCCGTAAACGACGCACAACTCTGATGACATCAAAGCAAAAATCCAAAGCATGGACTGGTGACAGGGCAATTTGTATTTGTATAAGGTGAATAAAAAAGGAAGAAAAATATGTGAATTAGCAGAATATCAGAAAAGTTCTCCTCCTCTTGTTTGGACAAATTAAATAATTTCGAGACGTCACATTTCGACGTCAACAACAAGATCATTGAAAATAAGAAAAACTTATTTCATAAATTGTTGGCTAATAACCTGATGAAATATAATAAAAACAGCATTGGTTAACAAAAGTCATCACTTAATAGATTTGCTGATTGATTGATGAACAAAGACAAATTGACAGATTGATTGTTGATGGAAACAAACATTAGCTGCAGCCATGATTAACATGTCAGGATAAATTATGTCGTTAAAGTCAATCACAAGCACTTTGCCTGATTGGATTCAAACCATCAGTCCAGTCAATCAATCTTTCCATCACTTCATTCATTGATTCAACGATTGATGAATTTGCAGATTGAACGATTGGTTGTTTCAAGGGAAAATGACTCAGTTCCAGTTCCTCACTGATGGAGATTCTGTTTATTTCTTTGTCTCTCGGCTAAATATTTAATCAGTTACGAAAGCTGTTTCCTGCATCAGCTGAAATCTCTCGTTAGTCATCCCCTTCTAGAGTAACTTCCCATTCAGCCTGTAAAACAAACACAGTAGAACACACACATTCAAACCCACTCGCGCAGGTTCATTCCAGTTCGTCTGTTTGAAATCGAAATTCATTTTAAAATCCAAGCGGTTGTTAAAAAGTCTCACGAACCATCACAGGAAGCTGTCGAGCTCAATCGGGAGCACTTTGCTTTGTTGGGTTTACACCATCGGACCAGACAGTCAATCAATCTCCAGCTGTGCTCTGTCTCCGCCTGGCTGACGGGGGGGGGGGGGGGACCGGGCATGAGAGGAAACGCACGCAGGTGTCCGTCAAGTGTTCGGTCAATTTGTGTATTTATGTAAGTGTCCAGGGAGAAAAGGGTTGAAGGCTGTTACTGCTTTTCGTCTAGTGTGTAGCGAGCGCGGGTCAGTGGGAATCTCAAAGACTTGTTATGGTTTCAGGATGAGCCTGTTTCGTGTCTTAGGGCCGATTCTCCACGGATCGAGGTTTTGGTCCCAGACTCGGTTTCGCTGCCGGAGGAGTCAACGGTTCCTTTTTCCAGAGCAACAACATGTTCAGAGAATCATGAATCCCACTGGGTTCCAGTGGACGTTGACCGTGTGGCTTGTGTGTGTCCAGCTCGGCCTCTGGCTCCTCTCAGCCGGGACACTCGGGGTTCCCCACAGAACGAAGGACGCCCGTACTTTTTTCTCTGAATCGCAGACAGCACCTGCTTAACAACTGCATTCACCCGCTGTGTCTGGATTTAACTCGTGACAGTTTTTAAAAACGTTTTTTTCTTTAGCGAGCAGTTTCCCTGAAGTGAAGGCAAGGGTCTCAAGAACATCACGGGAAGCAAAACACAAAAACAGGCTTCACTTTTTAATACAAACCAGCCGATATCCTCAAATCAACATAATTATCACCCGCTGACAGTTTGCTTTTTATGTCCCACGAGCGTTATTGTGAGTAAAGTGCCACCATGACTCAGCGTAATGACAAGTGATGGTGACGTCCACTGGAAGCTTTTGTGTTCCTGGAAAAAACGTCCCATCGTTCTGAAGGCTTTTGTTTTTCCTCACATCTATTGTTCACGTTTTCACTCAAGTCCTCAAGTCCTCGACTTTCTTATTCTCATTCAAATCTGCTGCCGCATCCATGAGTCACTTCCCTACAGTCAGCGTTGTCTAGTTTGCTTCTGAAGGGGGGGGGGGGGCCGTCCCGCCGTGTGACAAATGTGATGCGGCAGCAGAGAGTCACAGCTGGAAGTTTGCTGTGGAGTTTTATTGTTGCAGGACAGGAAGCCGTTTATTGCTCCAGGAAAAAACCTATTCCCACGTTTGTGATTGAAATAAAAAAGAGACGTCACACAGAGATGATTACTCAGCAGCTGCAGGAGGCAAGCTGCTCTGATGTGATTAGAACCCCCCCCCCCAAAAAAAAAAAA
Source organism: Limanda limanda (assembly GCF_963576545.1). Lineage (NCBI taxonomy): Eukaryota > Metazoa > Chordata > Actinopteri > Pleuronectiformes > Pleuronectidae > Limanda > Limanda limanda. The sequence continues at coordinate 3,853,443 of NC_083653.1, read as the reverse complement.
CTTTTATTACAAAAATATTAATGAGCTCAGCTGATGGAGGCAGGGGAGACTAACCACACTTGATCATACGTAAGTGAAGTGAATCTAAGACATTGGTTCAACTGCTAAACATGAACTTAAAGGTTCATTCTTGACCTTAGACATGAGTTTTATCATGAATGAAATATATATTTTCACGGGATCCACTTGGGTTTTACATCACTACTGTAGCCACAACACAAACCACAACAAAGAGATGGACAATAAATGTAACACAACATAAAAAAGATTTCTTTTTCCGATTAAATACATTGATTGTGTTGGCCTTTGAATGAAAGAAAATGTCTGTCCTTTCTTCTTGAGACTTTAGATTGAATCTTCAGCAGTTTTGTTTTGTTGGACCAACAGTTCAAAATAAAAAAAATACTCCATTTATAAGTAGAATGTGCCTCAGTAAAGCTCCTCCCTCCACTGAGGCTCTTAAATTCAATCAAGCTGCACCAGATTTCACACACTCATAGAAATCAGTCTTTTAAATGTGCCCGATTGTTTCATCAATTATTCTGGAGCCAAACCAAAAATTTAACGAGTTCACTCAGAGGTGAAAACACAGCAGAGCTAATGAGAGAATAGAATTGTCCCAATTTCAGAACGTTTTCCATAAAAATAGTCATAAAATAGTTGGAGATTCATTAAACAACTTCTCACGACAAAGTGACCGTGGGCGAGCGGCGTCCTGCTCGTTTAACGAGGAATCAAGACGCCGACGACGTGAGAAGCTCCTCGTTCATCCGAACACCTTGTTGCAGGTTCACTGGTTCATCTGTAACTTTACTCATTTAATCCTGAAGTGAGAAGAAGCAGCAGGAGAAGCGGTGACAGTTTGGGGTCGCTGTGCGGTGACACAACTTTAAGTGAAACAGCTGAGCACGCACACACAAACAGCTGCCGAGCCTCGTGAGACCCTGGATGCTCTTATTTAAACGTAATAATAACTTCCAACCAAAGAACCTGTGAGTTTTGAAGGTTTATTTATAAAACTTGCTTCGAGTTGTGAACTGTTGTTGTGACTTGATGATCCCCAGGAGTGTGGATGTTTTCCTTTATGTTAAGTGAGGCCTATTTTTGCCCCTCGTGTAACTTTTAAATTAATCAATTTAATAATAATGAAATGCAAATATATGTATTCTCAAGATCCAAAGATATTCCTTGAATACTCAATAATATTATATTATCAATTAACCTTTTTTAAGCATTTCTTAAATACAATTTTTGTTTCATAAAACTTTAAAATGCTTTTTTAAATTTTTTTTATTTTAAAACTAGATCCGACTGTTTCCCTCATCCTTTCATAAAAGTTATTTCAAATTGGTTCAGTAGTTTTTGTAGAACTGGAACCAGAAGAAAAGTTGTAGTTATTAGTTTAAATATAGTTTAGTTTATAGTTTAAAACATACATTACCTTTATCTCAATTTGAAGACAGAGTTAACATATGATTTAGAAATGTCTTTACGTTAAATTCGCGGTCCCCTACTGGACAGTTTGTGTCACAGCAGGTGTTTGTTCCCTGTCCTTGTTCTATTCTTACCTGAATTCCCTCCAGCTCGTGTTGGATCACGTTTCTGTTTCTCTGTGGCAACGACCCACTTTTCCCAGTGGGATCATTAAAGTTTCATTCTCGTCGTCGCTGATCCAATGTGTCGGATTCACCTCGTGTCTTTTCTGAGCGAGGGATCGGGCTCAGTGTGCGACTGTGGCCGGTTCCTGCAGAGACTCACTGTGGTTCCTCCACATGACTCTGCTGTACACCATGCATATTTAATAGGGTGTGCTTTCCAGCTAAACCCACCCATTAGGATGAGTTTCCGTTACAGCTCATTTCGGCCCTGATCTTTCTTCCTCTCTGTGTGTGTGTGTGTGTGTGTGTGTGTGTGTGTGTGTGTGTGTGTGTGTGTGTGTGTGTGTGTGTGTGTGTGTGTGTGGTGTGTGAGACCCCTGCCTCCGCCCTCACACACCATCCTGCCCTTTGCCTCTCTGCTGATAATCAATCTTTCCTGGTCCCAGTGTCATTTGTCTAATGCTCTTCATGGCCCTTTACTGTAAAGGACTTGTTTAAATCACACTGCACCACTTACAATTCAACTCTCTCTCTCTGTCTCTCTCTCACACACACACACACACACACACACACACACACACACACACACACACACACACACACACACGCACAGATGGTCAAAGGCAGTGAAGTGTATCAGTTACTGTAAAGCTGTCCGTCATAACCTGGTCCATTCATTGGCTCCTGACAGGTCTTAGTGCCGTATTGATCGGGTTATATTTAATTTCCTCCAGTTTCTCCGTTCTCTCCTCTTTTCCTTCTCACTCTCACTCACTTTCAAACTATCACTCTTCACTGCGGCAACAAGCCTGTTTCCTCATCGTTTAAATCAGCGAGACTCTCCTTCAGTTATATTTAGACTCGATCAATCAAGCTAAAGGATTCGTATATTTTCAGATATCAAAATGATTCACAGCCGAAAGATTGTTTCCTTTTCATTTTAACCAGTGTTTTTAGATTTTTCCTGCGATATAAGTAGCAAAAGAAGTTGTATTTAAATTAAATATTTTAGCTTGTGCAGGATGAACATGCATCTGAGGGAGAAACAGCCCGAGAAGTGCGGAACATAACGAAACCAGCCGTATAGTCCAGTCAGCAGTCATACAATCCTTTAGAAAACCAGCACAGAATAAAAATGTAATATTTAAATACACATCCTTTCAGTTTGATGGAAATATGAACATTATGAGCTCCACTAATGTGGCATTTTGAGGCCTGCTGTTATGTAGCTTCATATTTTATATTACACTCACATGTTTCTTTTTCTTTCGACCACATGAATATGAAATGGTCTTTTTTTATCACTTGCCTCCGTTCAGGCACATTTTTAAAGATTTCATTCATTTTTATTGGCTATAACTTTGCAGGGCTGGGAAACTGGGGCAAACATTAATGTGCACGTACACACACACACAGACACACACGCACACAGACACACACACACCGCTTGTCATGTCTGGTGTGTGACATCATTAAGCATGAAGTTAAAGAGTGTCCCAATTAGCTCAGGGCTGCAGAGACACCTCAGTGTTATGATGCGGTGGCTCCCCACTCATTAACCTTTAGAAAGGGGCCAGACACACACACACACACACACACACACACACACACACACACACAGTAACCACAGGCAGCTCTGCAGATATGCACATACACACATTAACAAAGACACATTAATCCCTGAAACGTGCGTAGGGGTTGAGTCCTCATTACAACAAATCATTTAGCTTCAGATCTTGTTATTTAATATGCGTTCACATCATTGTAAACTATATAATATCAGTTTGTCACTGTCAAATTAGAACTAATTATTTCTTTAAATTAACAAGTACATTAAAAAACAATTGACGACCAAATGACCTGATTTAAAGTCGTGTGGATGTAGTTATGGAGGCTGCAGAGGGTTTTGTGTTTGTGGTGTGAAGGGTTCCATCAGCTGTGGAAAGGTTGGTTTTCGTTGGAAGTGAATTTGAAAAAAGCTGAAGCGAATTTTTGTTTTTCACGGATCGATAAGGATTAGTATCACATGAACTGGGAACGGCTTTAAATGGGCTCGTTGACAAGAGCTGGACCGAGATCCCAGGGAATCCACCGAGCCAACCTTCTGGCACCCGGTCTGTTCCAGATCCCTGACCTTCTGCCGGTTCACCACAGAGGACACATGACAGTGATCACCAGCTCCTCCACCGGCTGCTCTCCTCTTCTCCTCTGAACCTTAACTCCTCTACTGCGCTGGGATTTTATTATATTGGCTTCGGGAGGAGTGAAAAGAGAAACAAGGCTTCTCTTCTCTGACTCAAAACTAGTCCGACATAAAGGCTGTAAAACGTAAATCACATTCCAAAGTCAATATGACAAAAGTTACTGGAGGTTGATTGCTGGTAAAGCCACGGCTGCTAAAGAGAAATACAGCACTATAGAGTGAAATGTCCCTCGAAGGATATCAAGGCGATGTTGGACAATCAATCCTGAGACAATCACGATTAGGGTAATGGAGACTAGAGGACATCAGCATGGAGATAACAGATGAGACAGAGGAGGGGAGCTCTCAGGCATCAGAGGAGACGGGAGATACAGAAACGTTTGGCTGAGTGTTTAGATCTTAGGAAGAGAAGAATGATTTATCCTGAACTGGGTCGTAGTGTTGACTTTACTCTTCTGGTTTCCGGTTCCTCAGCTGCCTCCTTAAGGTTTCTGTTGGTTGAGTCTGAGTCAACTTACATCTTCAACGACTTCATTATCTTCAGTAATTTTTCTCGAAAGAACTCCAGCTAAATCTTGTATTGACCTTTGGGACTTTCTATATTAAGAGCGCCCCCTGCTGGATTCCAAGGGGAAAACTTTAACAGACAATTACAGATGGAATTTCTCCCCTAAAATTTGGAAACAATTTTTTTGATGTAAAACTTGTTTGCACATCTGTATATTCACTTAATTGTCTCTAGTCCAAATGAGAGCTGGAAAAAACATTATTATTGGACAGCTGTTGACTTAAAGTGGAAACTCTAAATGAATTGGTTCAGTTTCTGTAGATAAATATGATTTGAGTCCGTCTGCGCTGGGATTTATCTTCTACAGGTTAAGAGCACACGAGGAAACTGATGTTTATGAGTTTTCTCTCATGACTAACTGCTGAGTGTCAGCATCCATCCAGCTGGACCCATAAATCACTGTGTTTTGTGTCATTTCCTTTTAGTTTGGTTGTATTTCACTCCTAATTAACTGAAGCTGGAGGAGCTCCAACACCACGTCTGTCTTTTATTCTGAAGTGCATTATTGTTCTCAGCTGTCTTGTCAAATCAAACGAAATTGGAAAACTCACCCAGGTCAGAAACACCTGCTGTAAAAGGCTTGAATGTAAAAAACAGTGGCTGCGGAAAGAATTCAGACCCAAGCAATCAACACTTAATAATGCACAATGAAAAATAATGAATTTGAGATTTATTCCAAATCAAAACCTGAAGTCAAACCTTTGATTCAGTACTTTGAAGAAGCCTCTTTGCACCAGTGACACGTCCGAGTCATCCTGGCTGTCGTCAAACCATCGTTACACATTGCATGTTTGCATTTGGATACGTCACTTGTTTGCAGACAGGATTTCTCTGCACATGACAGCAGAATCTAGACCCAAATTCCAACACATTGTAGTCAGTGCCAAAAAACCCCCCCTCCTCCATTAGGGTTTTGATACTGAGCCATGTTCCTGTGTGCAGTGAGGAGTCCTCACACATCGCAGGAGTGTACGTTCGTTTGCAATTCCCTGCTTTTGCAATGACTTTCCAACAGATCCAATCAATCTCCGTGTTAAATCTCCTTTTCTCTGAGCTCATCCCTTGAAATGCTTTCGCACAACAGACGATAAAACCTCCTTTTATCTCTTTTTCTCTCACTCGCCTTCTTCTGAAATGTCATTGTTGGAACGCACAATAAGATCCACTGGCTTTTCCTTCTGTCTCCTAATCACCATTGTAAAGGCACACAATGCAGCAGCCACTGCTACACAGCAATGGGATGGCTGACTGTCAGGCCACACTGCAACACACACACACAGACACACACACAAGCTGGCAATGACATTTCATTTAGAGACCAAATGTGTGTGTATGTGTGTCGATGGGTCGTTACAGCGTACGACTTGCTCTGTCTGACCCCGAGGTTTGAGCTTATGTGACATATCATTTACCCTGCTGTACACTGAACACAGGTGAGGTGTGTGTGTGTGTGTGTGTGTGTGTGTGTGTGTGTGCATCGCCTCCCACTGTTAGGTCCTTCTATCTTCTATCTGGATTCAAACTTGCACACTCACACTCACACACACACACACGCGTCACATTTTGCTCAGAGCTGCAGGAAGTCTCATTAAAACAGAAAACAGGTTTCTCCCACCTAATGAACACGAGTAGAATGAAGCTGTGTGCTATTTCAGATCCACGCTGCGTGATGGCATCATGTCACACGGATCCAGAGCATCAGCGAGTGCTTCTCCGTCTTCATCTTCTTTTAAGAGACACCGAGCCAAGTGCACAGCATGAAGTCAGAAGTATACAGTACATCATCAGGCAGGCCTGGTGGGGAAACTGTTTTTTTTAATACATTTCTATAAATAAGAAAACAACTTTTTTTCTCAGATGCACATATCGTATGTGGCAGTAATTTATTGCAGAGAATCAGAACCCTCGGTTTTGGACGTGTAGGTTTAATAGTTTGATCTTGTTGCTTTTTTTATTTGAATCAACTTAACTTTTATTATCAGGGACAAGATCCTGAGCATGAATGTTTATAAAGATGGACGACGTGACTCTACTTCCTCTAAGTATCCAGAAATGAAGCCAAAATATCTCTAGGGGTTAGGATTAGGTAAAATGGAGGAGGTGGGGTTTATAACACTTTTTTTTTTTCATTATCATTTATTCAAGCGTGAGGTCTTTCAGTCAGAGAGCAGGACTGTGACGCTCACACTCAAAAAACCATCGCTTGTGCTTCGTTTTTTGAGAAACGTCTGCTCTCGGATTTCTCCTGCATTTGGATTTTTTATGTGCAACAAATCTGGGAAAACTTTTCAACTGGGATGTGTGGTGTTGACACCTGAGATCAACTAGGCGCATTGATTATTCAGGAATAATTGTGACTTTTTCTTTTAGGTACGATGGAGAATGTGTTTGAAGTAAAAAGGGAAATTTGACGTTTATCGGGACACTTTTCCTCCAGCGTTGCTTGTTGGCTCATCACGCTGTTGATGTTTCTCTCCGTCAGGTCGACTGCATCATATTAAATCTTATTATCTTCAGGTCTGTCTGTCCCAGGTCTCTCTGTCCTTGAGTCCCTTTGAAGCCGGGCGTATCTCTTTTTGAAAAATCGATTTGCTCGTCCGGGACTTGTTTGGACGTCCAGTCTGCGGTGGACTTCTCCTGCACAGTTCGGTGGTTTATTAGCTCAGGTGGTAAACTTGGCTTGCAGTCAGGTGGGGACAGCAAAGCGGTACAGTGCAAGAAAAATAAAATACGCACATGGATGTGAAAGTACAGATATGATCCTAAGACATCTCCTTAAGTGAAGTTAAATTACTAATATCAAAATAAAGCAGCTTCATTTCAATGGGAAGAAAGTAAGTCATGTTTCCTGAACGTTAGAGCCTTTTCAAGTAATAACAGAAAACCATAAACCTGAATATGTCTCTTTTAATGGTTAATTGGTCAAATTGACAATCTCATGAGTTGTTCCTCTAATGGTTAATTGTCCAGTGAAGTCAGTGGGAGCTCTGGTCCGTCCCTCGGCTTCACCGTCTTTGTTTGGTTGTGCGTTCGGAACTGATCTCGTATCTGAGGACCAGGCAGCGACAGAGCAGCTGATGAGAAAAAGCTGTAAATAAAGGAAGGTGACGGAGAGTTACACAGTCGTCTCCTGCCATGCTGGGCAAAGGGAGTGTGTGTGTGTGTGTGTGTTTGTGTGTAGCTTTGTGTGTGAGAGATGAAAAGACAGAGGGAGAGAGGGTCCAGATGAAGGGATTATATCTCAACACACTGTCCAAACAATTGTTCCAATCGCTCTGCCTCTAACAATCGCTTTTGGAGAGTCAACTGCTCAGGGAGCGCTCTGTGTGTGTGTGTGTTTGTGTGTGTCTGTGTGTGTGTGTGTGTGTGGTAAGAATTGTCTTTGTCACACAAACACTTTTACATTGAGAAGAGTCCCTGAAGAGGTGAAAAGAGCAGTTTGTGAAAAGAGAACCGCCCAAAGGCCCTCGAGTCCACGGTGTCATTTTCAAATAGATGAATCTACATTCTGAGAGATCGTTTCTTCAATTCACGAGAGATTTCACATTGTTCCTCAACGCTCAGGCTTCTGAACAGGTTTTTCATGGAAAATGTCTCTTTATATCTGTTGTTTTGTGCAGAATCAATAAGCAGCAGTGAAATGACGAGGTGAAGAATTTACACCGACTCCGCAGTCGAACTGCAGCCGTGTCGGGCTGATCTCTCCGACGGGTGGTGCTGACATTAAAGCAGAAATCTCATAATCCTCCAGCTCATGTAGATAATTCCTTCATTTTGAATGATTTCTAATAAATACCAGGTTTTTGCTGTTTGGCAGCTGAAGGGTGTCTGTGATATTTTAAATTATACCTGCAGGCTCACAGTTGATTCTCAGGTCGGGTGGGTTAGGTTGTAAAAATGGGCACATTATTGAAGTGAGGCGATTTAGGTTTGACCTATACTGCAGCCAGTCACCAGGGGGCGATAAAGATGGTTTAGCCCAGTGGTTCTTAACCTGGGTTCGATCGAACCCCAGGGGTTCGGTGAGTCACTCTCGGGGGTTCGGCAGGGGTCAAGACACACACAGTATAGCCCGGTTCACACTGGCAATATCTGGCCGTTTTTGTCGGCCGTCAAAAAATTGGCTGCAGACAACTTGGCAACACACAATTTTTCTTCGCCGTATCAGATTACAAATTTGTTGTTGCTTAGTAAAAATTTGTTACACAAAAGAAATTCAGCCAACTCGTATTATTCGTGAAGTCCCCCTCCGCTTGGCCGTCATTGGCTGCAGCTGATCACGCCACATTGCTTAACTTTGATATCTGTGCTGCTTGGTGCGCTCAGTAGTCGACTTGTGGCTATTGTGATTGTACGTCATTCAGCAGAGCCAGCTTCAACAGCAACTCTTCAGAACAACAACGCTCTCAACGTTTTGGTGACCCTTGAGATACTCACACCGTTTTTACAACTTATTTTTGCGAGCAATACTTTTCGAGGATGGTAGACATAAAAATTAGTAAAAGGAACACACTTTGTTGTGAAAATGATATGAGAGTCGCACTTGCCAAGGTGAAGCCGAGCATTTCTGAAGCTGTATCTGAAAGGCAACAGCAAAAGTCACATTGATTTGCAATAAATATTATTTATTATATTAGTTATGTTTTTGTGTGAAATTCCTGTTTGTTGGTTTTGTTCTTTGAACACAGTGATTTTTTGTGCACCTGAGGCATGGTTAATTTTGTGCACTAACAAAATATATACCTATGTTTTGAAGAAATAATATTTTATTCGTCCAATTACGAAGGGTTCGATGAATGCACTGATGAAGCTTGCAGGGTTCAGTACCTCCAATAAGGTTAAGAACCACTGGTTTAGCCTCACTTCAGGGGAGTTGTCATATATGCAGTCAATGGTGGAGACGGACAAATAGCATTGATACCAGGACGGAAGACATTGTCACTCACTGGGTTTATCCACATGCTTGAGTAGAAGAATGCAACTTTTATTATTACAGTATCTAAATCACTTTATTATAGAAGTAAAGTTGAACTGTGCTTGACCTGCAAGTTGCTTGAACAGTGAAGAGAGTTTAGAAGGAAACTTCATGTGAGTATTAATGCGCCTTCAAGTTAAATGGACCCAACGGAAACTGATTTAAAAGTAGTTTGTATCCAGAGTGTTCTGCCACATCAGCCCCGGTGGTCGTTCGGGGAACTGTCGGAGCATTGCACCAGCAGCTGACTCCCATTCCCCCCCCCTGTCCGAACGCCAGACTGTCCAGTCACATGACACACCTGTTCTGTCACGCATCAGGACTGAAACATTTCAACATGTCTCTGTGTCCACTTCCCTGCTGGCTGCATCATGTGTGATCCACTCAACAGTCTTCGCTGCATGTTAGTGTCAAAGTGGAGGGGAGAGATGGGGGGGGGGGAGTCGGAGTGGTGTGTTTGGCGAGCGTGTGGTCATGTTGACTCTTGAGAGATCCCGTGGCTCTTTGTGGTTGGGAGCCGTTGCCAGATTCTTGTTTTGCAAACGGTTTTGTTTGCACAGTGAAACGAAGGAGAGCGAGTTCAGCCGGAGAGACGAGCGTTTAGTCAGATTCACATTCTGTCTCACGACCGGCTGGACTTTCTCCTCCGCTCCTGCTGTAACAGCATTCATGCATTTTCATGTGTTTGTGGACGTAAACATGAAGCTCGTCCAGAAGTCTTGAATGTATTTACTTCTATTCCTCAACAAACTCTCTGAATGTCTGAGCTGAACATGATCCAGGAGCACATGAAAATCGAAAAAATTCAAATGAGATGTTCGAGCCAACACATTAACTTAATTAAACCATTCTCGAAGAAGAACAATTTTAATTTCTGTATCTAAACTCCTGTAACTTTTAGATTTCTACCTATTTGTCTGAGGTTTTTATTTGAATTCCTTTTGGATTATCCTCCTCTTTTTGGGAGGGCACTTCCACATCTACTTTCTTCGGTCGGGACCTTTCAGACATTTCAGTTTTGTCCACCCAGAAAATATCAGGTGTGAGAATGAGCTCAGACCAAGATCCTACAAAATTGTTCAGTGACCTAAATTTATACTTCTAAGAGAATCAGTCAATTCTTACTATTAAAAAAATAATAATGTAAGAATCTCCTTCTCCTACACTGATTATATGGACACTTTCATTTATACAGATTAAAGTAAATGTTTATTTAAACTTGCTTGTTCTCAAATGTGAATATGTGAAAATGATGGTAGTAATTAACTTACTAATTATCTTTTAACAGCGGCCGCCTCAAACTGCGGAGGCGAACTGAACAATTATTAAAACTGTAAATATCGGAAGACGAATAAATCACACGACTTGTTTTGCTCCCCCCCGGGATCTCAACTGTCTGTAAAGTCTATATTTATTCAACAGCTTCATTCAATCACCTATGAATGTGTTTCCATATAATTAAAGTCTATATGCCCCCCCCCCTCTTCTCCTCACCCTCCATATTTAAATCCTACCAGGCTGTTATACGATGCAGGTAATTGATAACGGTGGAAAGTTCATTACCCGTGTTAGCTGATATTTAGGAGGTTGTGGGCTGCAGGCTAAGAACTACATTTCATTTCATAGCTCATTAACCTAATGGTGCAGCTCTCTCTCTCTCTCTCTCTCTCTCTCTCTCTCTCTCTCTCTCTCTCTCTCTCTCTCTCTCTCTCTCTCTCTCTCAGCTGATTATTTAATTGAACCCACAGTGTTAAACACCACATCGGCGACTATAGGTAAACATTTCAACAGAAGAACGACTTTGCTCATTCCTTTGTGACATTTGCAGCTGATGTCGTCCTTGTTCGGAACCTCGGCTCCACGTAGAATAATTATTGCTGCAGCCGGAAAAGGTGATTTTATATCATTGTCTATAAATTACAGGGAATTATCCGAGGTTTGGGTCAGACTTTGATTTTTGTGAAACTATTCTGATCTCTCTCTCTCTCTCTGATTGGTCAACCGACCCATTTCTTCTTCTGTGATTGACAGCTTGAGTGTCAGAAATGTCACGCACCTTATTCACAGGCTTCCTGATTGTTAGCTTTAAACGCTGCTGTTACGGATGGTGTCAGTTTCACCTGATGGAGTTTACTTAAACAAGCAAAGGAATATGTTTCATTTTTCTTGGTGATGTGGACGATTTATTTATATATATATATATACATACATATAAAAAGCAAAGAGTGTAGGTGAGGTGTTTTGGAGCAGAGATGTGAGAGAGAAGGACTCACAGATGTTGGCCTATGAATCTTAAACAATCAATAAGACAAACCCCCAAAATCCTAATAATGGCAGTTTAAGAGGAGGAGGAGGTTTTAAAAAGGCCCAGAATGTACAGTGTACTTTCATATTCAGGATCTCAGCAGTTTGAAGCAAGTTCATGATTTCAAGAACAAACTCTCATCCACAGTTAAACCCAAACTCCACGTGTGTGTGTGTGTGTGTGTGTGTGTGTGTGTGTGTGTGTGTGTGTGTGTGTGTGTGTGTGTTTGTGTGTGTGTTTGTGTGTGTCGCTGCTCAGCTTCCACATGTCTCCAGTTATCATGAAACGCTGATCTGGAGAGAAGTGACTTATCGGTGTGAGGGCTGCAGCCGGTTCAGGTATTGAGGAACATTAGCTGCTCGCCAACCTGAGGAAGTGAGTCTGCATGTGGGAGAAACGCTGACTGCACGTCTGGCAAAGGTGAGCTCCCTAGATCACATTCAAATGTTAAGCGGTACACACACACAGACGCACACGTATACACACACACACAAACACAGGTGAGGTCCCATACAAATGTTGCTAATAAGCAGCACCACTGGGCCAGATCCTATTTGTCAAACCCTTGGGCGCCGTTCGCCAGACAGAGAGTAACCTGCTGAGCTCACACTTCCGAGACAAACACAGACGCACACACACACACAGAAATATGCAGACACACAAACTCCCCAGCCATCTGTTTGTCAGTGAGATGTGAAAGTAGTTAAAATAGACTTAAGGTTTACAGCAGCACACATTTAATTACATTTCTCTAGGTTTGCTACAGCTGCTTTTTGGAATGGAACAAAAAAAAAACCTGTAGCAGTTTACCACAGTACAACCTTTACAAACATTAATCTTGATTTGAATTTGGGTTTGCTGATTCATGTAATCGACTGAATGTAAAGAAGTGAACCCTGAGAGTCTACATCGCCCCCTAGTGGCTGGATGCAGTAGAGGTCATAAGTGTGGGCTTGTATGTAATTTAGTGGCTAGCACAATGCCTCGCTGGATGAGGAAGTGTTGTGACTTTCCACCATTTTGCTGAAATTCTGCATTTGTGATGCAGTATGGGTCATAAACCCCGCCTCCTCCATGTTAGCGGATGAGGCATGGACCAAACCAAAAGTCAAATAAATCTTAAGACAGATGAATTTGACTCAAAGACGATCTCTGTTATGTTAGTTTGTTCTAATCCCAATCACACTAACTCCACACTTCAGGATGGATTTCATTAAACCGAGTTATCAGATGTTTAATGCTGTAGCTTAAACCTACCCGTGATTGGTCAGGAGGATCTTTGTAGAGCGGCTCCGCCCCCCACTCACTACTATGCAGATTCTGGCTCAAAATGATTTAGGTCGTATTGTAATATTCAGCAAGTACACACTATTGATACCATGCACGTACAATGTATACTACATTACACAGATATGGACGCTGCAGATAGAGGAACATGCAGAGAAACACCAGCTGCAGAGAACTCAGGATCTTATTGATTCTCCTGGAAACATTCGATCTGCTGCAGCTTTTTCCCTCTTTCCTCTTATTTCTATGCACAGCTCTGTACGTTATAAGTTACCTTTTGCTCACGTACAATACTAAACTGCTTTCATTTCATCGCTGCATCTTTTAACCACTCCACTGTTTCTGTACACATCGCAAAATAAAAAAATCTAAGATTCACCTGAGACGCTGTGTGATCTAGTACGATGTCAGTGACGCTCTTCCACTGTGGGATTCTGATTGATTTTTCCTGCAGAAATCTTCAAGCAAATCAATCTGTAGAGATGCGAGTTTCGTCGATGTATAGTGAGAAAATCACCTGCTCTTTGTTTATGACTAATGCCCGGCTGCTGTGTGTCTAAATGCACCGGCGTCAGTGATGGATTCTGCTGCTGGCGAGTGAAGCATGTGGGAACATTTGTGAAACCTTTTTGTCGCTGCTGTTGCTGCTGGTTGCAGCTGCACAGGGGGGGTGGGGTCGGGGGGGGGACCTGCGTCTCACAGATTAATGCGGCCGCCTGAATATTTCACTGTGGCTGTGCAGGTTTTCACCAGTGGACTGTTGCCACACCCTCATCATCCAACACTGTTTTAAAACCCAGATTTGAGGATTTTTTAATTGAATATAAGGAAGTGTTTTGTTGCATCATGTTTCCGCCCTGATTGTGTGAATTTCTTGGACGTTGCCATAGATGCTGTATTGATTCTGCCATGTTTGCATCAACACAACATCTGCACAAAAGCCCAGCAGCTCATGAAAGACCAGGACATTTTCATAACGTCAAAATCTCCCGTATGAATTTGATTTACAAGTGATTTCATCCTATACTTCTTGTCCATTTAAATATTTAATTCACAACACATAGTATATGATCAACTTTCTGTAAACAAAAACAAGCCAAACTAGAAAACGTTTTGTGATTTTGTAATACAAGACTTGTATTTGCAGAATTGAGCTGGTTAATCTTTTTTTTTTTTTAACAATCTGTTTATTGAATTTTTACATATTTAACAAACAAACAATACTGTTCCATCAATAACAATTACAAATGTAATTCCAACATACAGCAGAACAGATACAAACCCCCCACCCCCCTCCCTCCGGCACCCAGCCCCAACAGATGAGCAAATATTGTTGAAAAATCAAGAATTGAAAAGAATAGATGACATAAATCTTAATAATAATAATAATAACAATAACAATATAATAGTAATACTAAAAATAAATAAATGAATAAATAAATAGAAACATATGATCAATTCTAAAAAAAATAAAAATAAATGAAATAAAAAATAAAGAGAAAAAGAAAAAATATATATATAATAAAAGAAAGAAAAGAAAAGAAACACAAGTTCAGCAAGGCAGTACTTAGCACACAGTGATCCGACAGCTTGTGCTATTGACAAAAGACAGAAAGGGACTCCAGGACTTCTCAAAAGAAACAGCCTTACCAATCAAAGTCAAGCTGGTTAATCTTAAGAGACGTTTCATTCCTCACTTTGTAAAGATCGATCTCGGAGCAGCTTTCGTCCGACGGGTTTTTAGCCTCTGGCAGGAACGACCAGTGTTCTGGGGCTGTTGGTGCAGAGAGAAGAGATTCAGGCCAAGACTCAGTCCAACTGGTTTAAGTCGAACGTTTCTTCTTCTACCTTCTCAAACTAAATCCTGTCCTTCACCTTCAGAATATAGTCTTTTACCACAAAGACAGATTAATTAAATCACAGTAATATGTCCCAGTGTTCACCTCTAATGTGAAACTTGAGCTTTGCACTTTAAGCTCCGTTCCCTCCTGCTCGAGATCTCAGCCTGAGTTTGTAACGGCCGTTAAAAGCCTTCTTCAGTTTGTACGTGTTGTGCTTCTAGAGATTCTGAATTTTCTGAACTGAAGATACTTTTTTTTTCGTCAAGATCTGACATTGTCACCTTGGAAAAGATAAGATTTCAATCGCAGCTGCACTCAGGCTCCGTCCTGTAATGACTAAATCCTAAATGACACAAGTTAAATGAGATAAGATGCTTTGATAAGCAGGTTCAATAACCGCATGCGTTTTTGGTACAACACTGTGATTTTAGATTTTTGGCCACCGTCACCTTTCCGTTAGTGATTCACCGGCTCTGTCTCTGTGCTTCTGCAGAACATGGTTTAATCAAACATCCTTTGTTGAATGACACAGCAGCTGCATCGAGTCCCTGTGAGGCTTCACGCTGCTGACACGTTGGCCACCATGAAGGCATTTGATATGAAAGTAAAAGCTGTTGTGGACTTTTGAGGCTGATACTGAGATCCTGCTTCCAACCAGTCATCAGCCGCTGTAGACCCCTCGATGGCCAGCAGGGGGCAGGAGGATGCATCCGACTTTGGCTGCGTAGACTTGCTTTGCCACAGGAAGCAGTTGTCTTATCGGACGTCTTGCTCACACAGATCAGATTTCGCAAAAGCAAATGAGTGACGATCATTTTACACATAACCAAACTGCATGGCTACATTTAAACTGCCAAACAATTCTATTAACGGTGGGAGAAGCCGAGTTTCTCTCCCCCATGTGTAATTATTAAGTTTATTCTGTGCACGTGCAGCTTGGACTCGTGTTTGTTGGGGCTGAGGAACCTGCTGTCTTTGGTTTTGCATAAAACACCAATTCATACATGAATTTTTAAGTTACACATGAATCAATACGATCTTCCAGTGTTTGTGTAGAATCCACACAGACCACGAGCCTCCACCTCCATGCTCTGTCCCTGACTTTGCAGCAAATGAGTCATTTTACTCAATTATTAAGATGGATGTGGACGCGCTCAGTGGTTTGTAGATTTGGACCGAGCGGAGTAAACAAACTGTCCCACGTCCCAGCGCAGGGTTCAACATTTGGCCGTTTAACCTGGTCTCCTCCCAGGACTCCCAGTGACCATCTGGACGTCCAGCTGGCTTCACTGACTGGAGGGATCCGCTCACCTGGACCCGTGCTCCCCTCTCAGCACCAGTCACCTGCTAACTGTCCTGTTGGCGCACACAGGAAATAACCATAAACGCAATGACATAATAGGAATGGTAGTAAATGTGATATCATACTAAAGACGAGTTTTAGAGGAAATGCCTCGAGGCCACAAATGGAATGGTAATGAAAAATAAAAGCACAAAAACACTTTAGAAGCTAAATAAATGCCAGAATGGATATAATCTGATCTCTTTTGTACGTACAGACATGCAAACCTCATATAAACACACACATGGTGCACAAACCGTCTCACACACGGTGTTCCCCTGCGAGACGCACACGGCGTGCGAGTGATTCCACAGGTCGAGGTCGTGTGCTGCTGGAGCTGTTTGCTAATTTGGCTTAATTGAGGAAAATATTGTCCGTAACAATCACTCATCTCCGACTGAATAATCTGATGAAATATGCAGCTGGAGAGACGAGGCCTTTATTGAATTAGGTCTGTCTCTATAAGCTCCTGCTACACACACATACACAGTCCTGACATTTAAATATCAGTTTAAGGTTAATGCACCCCCACACCCCCCTCCCCCGAGACACGTTTAATGCCTCTAACGTCATTCTGGTTGGCACATCGAGCTCCCACCACATCTATATAATGGACCTTAATAAACCAAGCTGTGTCGGGAATATTGCTGTGGAATAACAACATGTCATGTGACTGTTTGCTCTCGATATAATAATTTAATAGTCCATTGTTTATTCTGTTTGTCTCCATCCTTGAATCAATTATGGGAACAATGCTTTTTTTAATATATATAGTAATAATTTCAATACTGTAATAGTTGAATGTCATTGTAGTTATCAAGTCACACAAGTATACACATATCCAATCTTCTTCTTAGACTTTGAAATTACATTAAATCAAACAATATCTTAGAGACAAAAATGGATACAGAACTTAATTAGGGACATTTATTGTTATAATGGGAGTTTCATATAAACGTTATTCAACCCAAACATGGAGTCACCATTGTTGAAATCATGACCAACAAGATGATGGTGGTTGTTATATTTGTAGTTTGTAATCAACGCAAGTTGTAGTCGTACTTTGTTTGGAAACCGCATTGTTCGTTCAGTGCATTTTATTAGTGAGAGAGATGAAAATCAATGATAGTTTCATGGTTTGATCCATTTCTGCACATGCATGTGATATAAATACCTCAGCTGCAGATACACTGCGAGGATAAGCGTGTGTATATCGGTGTATATATATAAAAATCAATAGATGCTGTTAATTTAAAGGTGGCATATACCCACAAGAGCTGCGTGTATCGGGATCGGCTCAACAGATTTATCAGATTTATTCCTGAGGGGATGGCCCATAAAAATAAACTGTTTCTCATTTAACAGGCTATTTTATTTTACAGATGATGAATGTGTCTGAAGCTTCTCTGTGGATCTGAGTGAACAGGAGCAGTTTACTGGCCTACACTTAAAACACTTCAACAACTCAATGCAAATCAATCTCACAAATGTATAAATAAGTCATGCACCCAGAGCTCTGATATATAAATATAAATACATACGTTAAGCAGAGAGTGCTGCAGTTTACCTTTCACATAACTCCTGCAAAATAATGTGTCAAAGACAAGACGTTTAGCAGAACATTTTCAGAACATCTGTGCCGTCGTGTAAACATCACATCATTTTCTATTTGTACAACTAACGCTCAGTCTCCGTTCTGCCCTCCACATTTTATTAAATAATCAGCAAACTGAATTTCTGTTATCTCAACTGACACTTTTGCGACAGCCAAAAAACACCATCTGCTCTGCACACACACACACACACAAAAACACACACACACACACACACACACACACACACACACACACACACATACACACACACACACACACACACACACACACACTGTGCTGTGGTAAAGTTGCCGGTGACACCTGACAGAACTCCCAGGGTGCACCAGTACATTGTGACAGGGTGTAATGAAAACAAACTCAAGTTAGAATCACACACAAAAAAAAAGTCACATTTATAACACTGCACATTTATAACACTGAGTTTTGATAGGAAACGGCCTCTAATGCTAGTGATGAGACATTGAAAAATAATTTTAAAAATACTGTCTGTACACGTACAGCTTAATCTTATGACACCATTTCATGAATTCATCCATTATGATATAAAAACACTGTTAACATTTGACACAAGGATAAAGCATTGATTCCATTGATTTGAACTTTAGATTTGAATCGTCAGGACTCTTTGACCTGCACCGACTCCTCCTCTTCCTCCTCAAACTTTCAATGACTGAGCCTTCGTCTGCTCGTCAGCAGTCACATGATCTGAGTCTTCATCATTGTTGTTTTCATTCTTGTTTTTAATGACAAACCAGCTGTAATCTGCTTTATTCTCACTTCAATCACGTAGATGATCAGTGATTGTCTGAAATGCTGCTTTTTTGCAGACTAAGTCTCTTTTGTCGTGATCGACTGTGCATGTAGCTGATGGAAAGAGACCAAGAGGCATAAAGGGTCAGAGGTTAGAGGAGAAGAACCAGAGGAGAGAAGATAAATTACTCCTCCAAACTAAACTCTCACTAAGCTTCATTACTCTAAAAGTAGATAAAAACATATACACGCCTTCAGGTAAATAAGGAAAAAAACACAATTGAAACCTTTCCAAACACAATAAATTGGCCGGTGATACAGTTCTGGTGTCAGAGAACTTTCGGCTCCACATTCAATGTCGCGTGCACACATTTGTCTTTTGAAGGCGCCGGACCTCAGAGGTCGGTGCACAGCGGGATCGCTTTGAGGGCGAGTTCCACCGCCGCTCGCTCAGCGCTGATATGAGACGGGACACTCTGCCAAGGAGAGAGAGACATCTCGTCCAATTTCCAGAGACTTAAATCATTTGGAGGCAGCGAGTGGGGGAAAAAAAAGGTATTTGATTATTGTTTAATGACAAAGTCAGCTTTTATTGGATTAGTGTTAAGCTCGGTGCCTGGATGTGGCGGCGCAGGGACGAGGTTGTTTGGGTGCATGGTCCCAGTTTGCATATATTCATGTACACAAACCGGTGAAGCAGTCGAGGGGGGGGCGGGGGTGAGCCTAGGTTGTTTGAGTTTTTAAAACGGAGAAAGGTTGAATGAGTGCACACCTATAGTGTCACGCTGGCTTAAAGGAAGTAATTACAACTCGTATGTCTGACCTGTTAATCTTAATTTATGCTCTTTCCCTCAAAGCGTGTTCGGCCTCCACTTCCTCTGGATGTGGAGCTGAAAGATAACCGCCCTGCGGACATCGCTGCTTTCTTTTATACTCATTCCACGCTTCAGTACATCTGAAAGTCAACATCCGCTCCTGCCAGCACAGTCGGAGAGGAAGGAAAAGAGAGAGTACATCACAGCGGGGGGGGCCCTCCGACGGCCACCATCTTTATCCATCTGCTCTACTGAAGATCGGTTGCATGTTGATCTCGAGGAGCGGAGATCTGAGGAGCAGACATGGGATCTTAAGACCCAAAAAGCCACTGGTTCAAATTTGTTTCCAGTTGGGAGAAGCTGATTGGAGAATATGGGTCACCTCCTGCACAATTTCTGCAATATACGAGTGTTCGTTCATGCAGGACTTTTAATCCGCACCTGAGCAGAGCTGCTCCGCTGCCAGCAATTTGAAGCTGGTTGCACTGGGCAGCTTCCAGATTGGAGAATCTTCGTGCTTAAATCTCCTGCTCCCTTGTTGCTTTAAATATGAAGATAAGACAAATTCACTCAGGGAAATATATGTATTTTTCGTGCTCATTTCCCTGTAAAAGCTTCCAAATAGGCACCTGAACACATCCTGCTCACACAAACGCTTTGGAGCCGAGTGGCTGTGCTCGCTTAATCTCACGAGCCACAATCCAAGAAAAGAGGTTTTCCTCCAGAGAGGGAAGTTTTCATTTGCACAGAAACTTTCTCTTATTTAACTCAGACCAAAATATTTCCTCTGCTTACTTCTTTTTACATGTGTGGAAACCTGCTCGGAACTGTGAACCTTTATTTATTTAGTTTAACCAACTATTGGTGTTGTTATCTCAATGATGTTTGTTGCACTTATTCATTTGTGGAATATCCGGGCGATGGTTCTGTTTGTCACATACAAATGTATTACAGAGTCGTAGCATCTCTGCAGGAATTGTGGGATTTGGTGTTTAATGTACTGATCCCCTCACACACAAGCAAGTACACAAACCTAAACCGTAACTCATGTATTAGATCCGTTGGTGCTGCAGATTTGATCTGTAGCATGCATGTTCAAAACACTAGTACTTGCAGTACTTGCACTCACAGGTTCAAAACACTAGTACTTGCGTACCGTGCTGTGAACGGATCCGGTCCTGTCTACATCCAGGACATGGTCAAACATTACACACCAGCCCGTTCACTCCGCTCTGCTTCGGCCAATCGGCTCTTTGCTCCTTCACTGCCAAACACTCATCAAAATCACGACTGTTTGCTGTCCTAGCTCCTAAACGGTGGAATGAGCTCCCAATCAACATCCGGACATCTGAAAGTTTACACATCTTTCGCCGAAAACTAAAAACACACCTCTTCCGACCGTACCTTGAATAAAAAATAAATAAATAAATAAAAACTAACCACTTTTTGAAACTAACATTTTGGTAGCACTAAAATGGCACTTACTTATAGCACTTTGTAGTTTTTGCTTTATTTCGAAGATATTGTGCTGTCTTGACTCTTGTTGTTCTGGGTCTGTTCCCTCGGGGTTGAATGCACCTACTGTAAGTCGCTTTGGATAAAAGCGTCAGCTAAATGAAATGTAATGGAATGCATGCTGTAACGCACCGCCCTGGAAACATCCATCCAGTGAGCGACAGACAGATTCTCTCCTCTCAACACTAAACAGCAGCATCTGCTCCGTGTCCGTCTGTGTTTTAAACAGAGCCTGTGAAGGTTGTGTTTCCCCTCCGGTGAGTTTAGCCTCATTTTTCCATTTTCGTTGTCCTCGCGACCTCTGCGCCTTTTTATTTCTGTCACTCTCGTGTCTCTCAGGTCAGAATCGCTCGGTGGCACGCTTCCTCCCATCGCTGACTCCGACGTCTGATCAGGAACGGAGCCGCTGAATGAATTAGCCGAACGCATTCTGCTGTGGTTGCATCTCATCGAGGCCTATTTGCTGTATTATCTTGTCCGTCTTGTTTATTTCTGCTTTGACATTGACAGTGTGCTTTCTCAGATTATGAGCTGATTGATGGCACCGTCCACTCCGACATGTCCACCCCCCCCCCCCCAGACCGCTCGAACCAATGTGCACCTGCATCGCTCGAGGACATTACAGTTCAGTGATGGAACCGAACTGCTTCTTTTCTTTGCACGAGGCTATAAACAGCAGATCTGACTCAGTGCAGACGGATTACACAAATATTATTTTTTAAACGTCCTCGAAAGAAACATAAACGCAACCTGTGTGAGTTTCCCAGCATGCAAAGAGGATTTCAAATGTTCAGCGGACGCAGCTGCTCCGACAGTTTGATGGCTGCTGCTGTGATTGATGCACAGAACGAACACCTCAGCTTTCCTCGTTTCCTTACATAATGGTTCTGTGATCGCATGAGGATGAATGAGGTCAAATTTAAAGTTTAAGTCGATTTTACCTTTGTCGATAATTCTTGTCTTTCAGAGGACATTTGGTTTTATAGTACAAATTATATAGTTAATGTAGCAGCTGCTCCTGAAAGTTGGGCCGTAAGCATTTAATAGTCCTTTATTTGGCAAATTCACATTGTCCCTGTTTATGGGAACTCAAACAGCCCTCGAAGGTTTAGATGCACCGGTGAGGAAACACGGCTTCAGAGCACTTTGACTTTGAAATGTTGGAGTGAAAACTGATTGGTTGAATAACAGAAATTAACAGTTTTGATAAGTATCAGTTGTTGGTTGAGATTTTTCTTTAAAGCAAAAATGGCACAAAAAAAATGTAAATTCCCCGAATTTTCTGACACTGGTTTAAAATACGTGTAAATAAGAGAGAAAATTGTCTTTAAATTAATCATTAAAATATCAGTTATGGCCCAAAACGCATTAAATCCGTCGGATCAGTTTGACGACAATGAACCTACAACTCTTTTAAAAACAAATGAGAGTATAACTGCTGAGGAACAAAAAGGATGACGGGAATGAAAACATTTCACTCACAGGAGCACACACCTCCTCCGAGGCCGATGCTTCCTGCTCATGGTTCCTTCTTATGGTAGAAATATTCCCGAGAAAAGAAATTGGTTTCGTAGACATTACCGGTTTAATAATGAAACATTTTAAAAACTCTGCATCCATCCCTCCACCGCGAATAGAGTGTTAACCTCCGCCAAGGCCTAACAGTCTCTTAAAGTTAATAACACACGGGTCGTTCTCTAACCAGAAGTTCGGCAGTTCGATCCCAGTCTTCCCAATTCCGCCTTTTAGTGGTCATCAAAAAGCTGATTTGTAAATAAAGACCATTTATTTATTTATATGCAGAAATGGGTGAAAATGATAAAATGCTAAAGAAATTGATTATGAAAACTACCGTTTCCGCACCTTTGCCAAGATGTTACGATTCTTCCTTCAGTCACGTGGAAATGTGTTCAGTGGTTTTTACCTTATCCTGAAAACTATCAAACAAGCAGACAAACAAACGCTGATGAAAACAAAACTCTGAACGACAGTAAAGATGCAAATGAAACAAATGCAGAATATTCATTCACATGCTTTTCGAGGCTGCTGCTTTAGGGACTCACCACACTCCTCAGTTTAATGTCACGTAGTTTAAGAGGAAGTGTGTGAGGAGTGTGTTCCGTTAAACTTTGGTAATTAAAGCATCGTGCTGCCGCGGCTGCACAGCTCCGTTCATGAAAGAGCTCTGATGATCGATGGCATCAGCGCTCACACATTCATAGAGCTGCTATTTCCAAACCGCATGTCGTGGGAAAGGTTGAATCTGAGCATCAGCTAATGCTCCTGCAGGTCCCTGGTGGATTTATAATGTTAAAGCATATTGTTCTGGCTCTGAAGCTACAGAGAACTAATTGAACTCCTCTCGGGGGAATAGTTCAGCTTTGGATTCTGATGCTCCTCATAAGGACATTGTTAATTTTTCTGCTAAAATCTGAATTTAAGGGTTTTTTTTGGAGCGGACCTGTTCTCTTTGTATTCCATCCAGCGCTGTTCTCTGTGGCCCAGCAGGATCAGGACCCTGTCGCCCTGTCTGTGTTCGTAAGAAGCTTTACAAAGAAGAACACGACTTGTGGAACATAAGGTCATGTGTTCCGTGTTCTGCCGATAAATTGCGGCGTTGGAACTGATGTTGCTCCGATTAGACGATGTGTCTGGACAGATGCACCAGATGTTCTGCGTTGATGAGGAAGGATTACCTTCTTGTCTCTTTAGCTTTAAGGACAGTTTGATGTTTGAGACTATGAAGCTGAAATTGATCGTTCAGTGAATGAAACAATTAATTGAAACCGACAGATCGATCAAACGTTGACCTTTAGAAAACGGATGTGCATTTATTTCCATATTCTTTCACTTATGCAAATCGGTTTTCATTCAAACACTGAACATCATCTGGTGTCTGTCTCTGAATTGTGAGAATTCATTTAGTAAAATGATTATTGGTGTAATTTATATTTATTTGCGATCAATATTTTCACAGGTTTTTTTTACATTCTATAGATCAATATATTTAACTGCTGCAAACAGAGTGAATCTTGGGAGTTTAGTGTTTTTGTCCAAGGACACTAACATGTGGACGAGCTGGGGATGGAACCACCAGCGTTGTGACTATTGGACAAAGTTCTCAACCTGTTTGGATTTAAGCTGTGTCAGTGTCTTCTTGTTTGTTTGTTCTTTATGACCTTGCTTTAATTCTCTTAATATGAAAACTACATCTTCAGTATGTCTCTCTATTTTGTTGCTTTGATTATCCTGACTGATTGTCCTGTATTTAAAAAGAGTCAGCGTTTTTGTCGGTTTTCTAGTGTGCTGCTGGTAGTGGAGCTCCCTAAAGGAACTGAATATACAAATAAATAAATGGTAAATATTTTGTTTTTTATGTAAGAGAGAAAACGGGATAAAGTCTCTAGAGCCGTTTGTTTTAGTGGTCGACTGTGGCTGAACTCCCATAACGACAAGGAAACGTTTACTCACTTGAAAACCTGGAAAAAACTCTGGAAAGGAAAACTTTAGTTTTTCAAAAGCTAAACAATAGCTTAAAGATTGAGATTAAATATAGAAAAATGTATTTGGGGAACTGCTGGTAATTGTAGAAACGTGATGTAAATATTGCCGGTGTGATAGTTTGGTGTGAACCTGATTGTTACAGGTGAGTCTCCATCACTCCTCCTGTGTGTAGTGACACATTCAAGCAAATAAAATACACTTGTAGGAAAGTGTTCAGCTTCATATGAGGTAGTTTCCATTTCCCTGACTCTTTTTTCTCTCTGTCTGTTTGATGGATTGTCTCTATTCCCTCCTTTACTTCCTCTGTCTACTCCACACGTCATATTTCAGGAAATAATTGAAAATGCCTATTACAGCTCACGCTCACACGCTGCTTTTTCCACTTTCTTTGAGGAACTTCTTTTCCTTGGGTTTTTCCACTTTCTGCCTTTCCATGTTCATGTTTTTTTATTTTAGACAGTAATGCTCAACCAATTTAAAACTATTTCAACAATAGCGGAAAAAGCAACAGCTGAAAATATTGATTCTGATCATTCATAGACGAGCTGTATATA
Source organism: Limanda limanda (assembly GCF_963576545.1). NCBI lineage: Eukaryota > Metazoa > Chordata > Actinopteri > Pleuronectiformes > Pleuronectidae > Limanda > Limanda limanda. The sequence goes on along the minus strand of NC_083653.1, from coordinate 3,828,570 downwards.
ACAGCTGTAAAAATAAATAAATAGAAGATTAAAGCCCGTCTCCAGCAGCGAGAAGTGATGGGAAACATAATTTTCAGACGATTATATCAAACCAAAGTCGAGTGGACATCCTGTATAAAGTGTGAAACTTCACATGTGCAGAGTTTGTTGACTCTGACGACCAGGTACAGTGATAATGGTTTCAATTTAAAACGTTGAAAAAAACAACATGATGGAGAAAAACAAGAGACAATAAGTTAAGAAGGAATTCATTCTGTGTGTTTTGATGCCTGGTTTGTTGTGTTTAATTTCTGCTGTGACTCAGAATCACATCCTCAAACCAACAACGTCTCGTTCACCTTATTGTTGAATCTGCAGAGCAAAGACATCCTCGGCTGGTAATGTGCCTTCATTCATCTCCCTCCGGCTCGTGTTAGTGTTCAATTACCTCCGAACAGTTTGTCTTCATTGTGCTCGAGAAGATTTAAAGGATGGGAGGAGAGGGAGAGACAGAGAGAGAGAGAGAGAGACTGGGGGGGGGGGGCGGGGTGACGTTGAGTGAGTGATGAGAGAGAAGAAACAAGGAGAGAAGTGTTTACAGATGCAATGAGCGAGTAAAGTGATGTTTGAAGATGTTCGCCTTCGGGGCTTTTTACAAGGAAGATTTTTACAAGGCAGGAGGGTTTTCGGGAAAGTAAATAAAGAGACTTTGAAAAAACGTCGAGTGAATCGAGGAGGAGCTGGAACGAGACTCAACCTCAGGACACGTGTCAGAGGCGAAAAGGTTTTCAGGACGGTGACAGAACTCGAGACAATATAACTTTACCACAAAGCACTTGGATGACGGAACAAAGACTTTAAATGAATTATGTTTTAATTAAAATATGAAAACGCGACATCAGCCCAGTAAGAAAAACTCTTCACATCCTCAGATCCATGGATCGACATGCAGGGGTTTGTTCACCGCAGCAGCTTTCTTCTGGGTGTAATGGAAGGTTCATGTATAAAGAACGTACTAGAGTTACCGTCTACGCAGATATCAGGGATAACGTGGAGATGACATTTCCCCCCCCGCGGACTGTCTGCCCTCCACGGACACTGTTTCCCTCCGATCAGCACATCCAGACCTGATCGCTTTACATAGGGCTGTGCTGTAACTACTGTAACCACACACACACACACACACACACACACACACACACACGTGATAGCTGGACTCGGGTCAGAAGCAGATCTGCTGCCCATCATCGCTGCATTGATTTCCCTTCCCCTGCGTCAGGCTGTCTTGTCAACAGACTCCTCGGAGCATGGAAGATGAATTATTCACAGGACGGCTCTGCCAGGATCTGTAAATAAATACTTAACTAATATTGGCCCCAACAACCCACAGGTCTCAGCTTACTGTGAATGGGGGGGTTTTGGGGGGGGCATAATGAAATCCGCCCTGAATATAATTTTTCATTCATCCACGTTGGGATCTGTCAAGTGTTTAATGATCTCAAACCGCAGCAGTATTCCCTCACCTCACATTCTGTTCACAGCTGGAGCCTGAAGGTGTTTGATCTGACACATGTTTAATGTATTCATTAAATCCGTATCTGTGGCGATAATCGTTAATTTTTATGTTTTTGATGTGATTTACTTTGTAAAACGACAAAAACTAGAAATGACCCGACTTTTTAATTTAATTGGAGGCACGTAGAAAATGTGACATTTATTTAGTACAGTGCTTTTCACAAAAACGTCAAACTTGTTAGAGACACTTCAATGTGACGAGATCTACGTTAAATGAGAGAAACCCTTTTGAATGAGCGCTTTAACATTTTGTTTGGCCCAACAACTAACATGGAGGAGGAAGGGTTTATGACCTATACTGCGGCCAACCACTAGGGGGCAACAGAGACCACTTTGCTCCACGTGTGGGGAGCTGTTTTGTCGTCCGTCTTCATTCACAGTTTATGGTTTGAACTTTGAACTTTTGAAGCCGCAAAGTGAAAACTGTGACAGAAATAACTGACGAGTGAGATGTGAGTCGATTCTGTGGTTCAATTCATTAATGTCACGTGTTTCACCAGGATAGAAACTCGGTGTATTTCCTCCTAAAAGCTAAATGAATCAGCCGTATAGCTCTAATTCCTTTGAGTAGCTCTCATTCCACTAATGGACGCTGTGTGAAATGCATCTGTGGTTTATTTTTAGAAGGTTCTACAGTAAAACACTCCCAGGGGCTGATGGTCCGTCGCACCTGTAAATACAGCTGCAGCAAACCACAGGATGGAATCTGGCCTGATATATATATATATATATATCAATATATGTGTCAGCGGCTCCTTTTCAGACCTTTTTCACCTCAAACCATTTTCTCCTTTCTCTCAGTCCTGTCTATAATCAGTCACCTGTCCCGATTCCTCTCCCTCGGCCCCTTTCCCCGAGATATGAAGTGTTCTTTTTCCGTTACTACACTGACAATATCAACAACCGATATCGGTAGTGACACATCTGACGGGGCAGATTGATCTATTCATCAACGCTCAGTCACATGGGTTATTTCAGAGTAACGTAGGTCCTGTCCATAGAATCTGAAAACGTAACAACGTGAGCGGGTGAAGTTCGATTCTCACGTGTGTCCAGATTTCTCCTGAAACGCTTGTCACCCCGGATTCAGTTACAGCATACTAACATTTCTGAAGAATATTTTAATGGGATGGGATAAATGAAGGAGTGAGATTGTTTTAATTTAACAAGGGCGGGGGGGGGGGGGGGGGGGGGTCATGTTACCTCTGCCACGCTTGGCAGGTTTAATCCTCGGCTGTGAGGCAGAAGGTCTTAACCCTGATTTGTGACTGTCTCTTACTGTTACGAGCTTTTGATTAAAACATCTGCCAGGTGGCGTAATGAGGTTTGTAATAAGATCCGGCGCCATGACACCGGGATCACAAGCCTTTCCTCCGTTTCCTGTGTCCGTGTTTGATCCCTGAGCTGGAGCTTCTTCCTGTCAGTGTCGTTCCCTCCGTTCCCTACACAGGAAGCTACACACATGAAGCTACACACATCAAGCTACACACATGAAGCTACACACATGAAGCTAAACACATGAAGCTACACACATGAAACTACACACACGAAGCTACACAGACGAAGCTACACACATGAAGCTACACACATGAAGCTACACACATCAAGCTACACACATGAAGTTACACACATGAAACTACACACATGAAGCTACACACATCAAGCTACACACATGAAGCTACACACATCAAGCTACACACACGAAGCTACACAGAGAAGCTACACACATGAAGCTACACACATGAAGCTACACACACGAAGCTACACACATGAAGCTACACAGATGAAGCTACACACATGAAGCTACACACATGAAGCTACACAGATGAAGCTACACACATGAAGCTACACAGATGAAGCTACACACATGAAGCTACACATATGAAGCTACACACATGAAGCTACGCAGATGAAGCTACACACATGAAGCTACACACATGAAGCTACACACATGAAGCTACACAGATGAAGCTACACACATGAAGCTACACACATGAAGCTACACACATGAAGCTACACACGAAGCTACACACATGAAGTTACACACATGAAGCTACACACACGAAGCTACACACACGAAGCTACACACACGAAGCTACACAGATGAAGCTACACAGATGAAGCTACACACATGAAGCTACACACATGAAACTACACACATGAAGCTACACACATGAAGCTACACACATGAAACTACACACATGAAGCTACACACATGAAACTACACACATGAAGCTACACACATGAAGCTACACACATGAAGCTACACAGATGAAGCTACACACATGAAGCTACACAGATGAAGCTACACACATGAAGCTACACACATGAAGCTACACAGATGAAGCTACACACATGAAGTTACACACATGAAGCTACACAGATGAAGCTACACACATGAAGCTACACAGATGAAGCTACACACATGAAGCTACACACATGAAGCTACACAGATGAAGCTACACACATGAAGCTACACACATGAAGCTACACAGATGAAGCTACACACATGAAACTACACACATGAAGCTACACAGATGAAGCTACACACATGAAGCTACACACATGAAGCTACACACATGAAGCTACACACATGAAACTACACACGAAGCTACACACATGAAACTACACACATGAAGCTACACACATGAAACTACACACATGAAGCTACACAGATGAAGCTACACACATGAAGCTACACACATGAAGCTACACACATGAAGCTAAACACATGAAGCTACACACATGAAGCTACACACATGAAGCTACACAGATGAAGCTACACACATGAAGCTACACACATGAAACTACACACATGAAGCTACACACATGAAGCTACACAGATTAAGCTACACACATGAAGCTACACACATGAAGCTACACACATGAAGCTACACACATGAAACTACACACGAAGCTACACACATGAAACTACACACATGAAGCTACACACATGAAACTACACACATGAAGCTACACAGATGAAGCTACACACATGAAGCTACACACATGAAGCTACACACATGAAGCTACACACATGAAACTACACACATGAAGCTACACACATGAAGCTACACACATGAAGCTACACACATGAAGCTACACACATGAAGCTAAACACATGAAGCTACACACATGAAGCTACACACATGAAGCTAAACACATGAAACTACACACATGAAGCTACACACATGAAGCTACACACATGAAGCTACACACATGAAGCTACACACATGAAACTACACACATGAAGCTACACACATGAAGCTACACACATGAAACTACACACGAAGCTACACACATGAAGCTACACACACGAAGCTACACAGATGAAGCTACACACATGAAGCTACACACATGAAGCTACACACATGAAACTACACACATGAAGCTACACACATGAAGCTACACACATGAAACTACACACGAAGCTACACACATGAAGCTACACACATGAAGCTACACACATGAAGCTACACACATGAAGCTACACACAGCAGAGAGTGACCTGGCTGCACTCCGGCCTCCTGCAGACATTTAATGAAGCTCGGTTAAAACCAGAAAGCAAGAGGATCACAAACTTCTTTCAACTTGTAATGGACTAACTCAGCAGTAGGGCGGGGGGGGGGGGGGCTGTATCTGTGTTTATGTTTGTGTGTTGCAAGTTCAGCTTTAGATGTTTAACTATAAACAAAAGAGAGAGAAAGCCAGATATTTGTTTTTAATGCTGATCATTACAAACAAGCTTTCTCCTGATTTCTCTACCAGTCAGAGGATGTTGTTGCTGAATTGGTTTTTCCCTGTTTCATACAAGAAAAATTAATAAATGTGTGATGACAAAGCGTCAGTGCTGATTGATGTTAAACTGAATCCAGGGTCAGTTAAATAGCTGATGAAAAAGGGCTTCGCTCTGCCTGAAGAAAATAATAAAGCAAACAATGAAGATATTTCTGATATTTTCCAGATTTCTGTGAATCTGTGTTTTCCTGCCGGTCTGTGTTTAATAGGTGAAAACTGTCTGTCTGCCTGTCACCTGTCGAACTGTCAACCCGTCTGTCTCTCTGCTGTGCTGTCGAGGAGCGGAAATAGAAGAGCGATGTGAAAGAGGAGGGGGGAGGGAGAGAGGGAGCGGTAATAGCTCCTGGGCATTGTTTCCACATTTGACCACTGCAGGGGAGATTTGTGACATCCAGCATATTGATCAGTCTTCTTTATCTTTACATTTCCAAATCATCGTCTTATATTTTTTTTTTATGACCAATCTTCACCTTTCGCATTCTCTCTTTATCTAATTTACAATCTTTTTGTCAGAAGCAGCGTTTAAAGTGACGTGCAAAACTATCTGTGCACAAACTTTATAGTATAACTTGAAGTCATCTTTAAGGTTCAGGTTGTGCAGAAGACATGGGATGAGGATTTTCCCTTTTAAGGATTATGTTAATTATTTTCAATTAAATTAAATGTAGTTAAAATGCAATTTCATTTTTTTAATCTTCTTTATTTCAGTTGATCATTCGATAAATAGATAATTGCTTTGTCTCTAATACGTGAAAGGAAAGTTTTACTTTTCCAGAGCCTTAAATAAATGTTATCATATTTTATTAAGAACAAGTTCCTTATATTCCAAAGATATTTAGCATTAGTCCTAATATTTGATCAGCCTGGATGAATGTTTTTTAATATCCTAACAGGGAATGAACCAATTTATCAAGTTGACATTAAACTTGTGTAGAATTATAAAACAGTAGTTTATCATTTGCCTTTTTCTGATTGTCTTCTTTTTCATTGATTTCTTAGAAGTTATAATTCTGGTTTTATTTGCCTTTTACATCGTGCACGTTTCATCCCTCTCGGGCCAAACATGGATGAACAGTGATGAATCCACGAGATGATGCAGTGACACTTTGTCTGCGGAGAAAACCACAGGATTGTTATTATCACACCTGATCTCCGAACGGCTTATGAGCGGTGAGGGTGTGTAATGTGAGTAAGTGGGAGTCACCTGACTCTGCAGCGCGGCTCCGCATCGACCGAGCTGTCACTGAGGAATCCAGACCTCTCATACATTTGATATGCAGATGTCAGGATCCATGCTGACTGCCGCTCTTCCTCGCTGGCCTTCCTCTCTGCTCTGGTGAAGAGCGGCCTCGTGTATTAATGACGTGTCGATAGAGAGCTCTCCTGTTACACCCACACCCGTCTTTAACCTTGCTGCTGATCTGTGTTTGTGTGCGTCTGCCCTCTGTCATAGCTCCTCTATTATTTACCACGTGTCTCTGTCTGGGAAAAGGCTTGTGTGTGAGGCCCGGCAATCGCCTTTAGGTAAACAACCAGTGCCAATGACACGCTCGACCCTCACACACAAAGACACACACACACACACACACACACACACAGACACATACACACACACACAGACACATACACACACCTCGAACGTTCTAGCCCTGTCCCTCCTCTGACCACATCTCATTTCCGATCAATATGTTTTAAGCGGAGCCCCAAAACAAACTCAGCTCGCTGGCCTGGTGTGTGTTTGTCCTTTTTTTCTTTATGAGGGCGATGCAGGTGTCATTTCAGTGCAGGTCCATGATGCCCTCTGTGCTGTCTGCAGGCGACAGTGAGAGAGATCCATCCTCCCTATCTCTGACACCTCAGCCTCCTAACTGCACATCAGCTGCTCTCAGATCGGACTGAAGCGTGAGGCCTCACACGGTTAACGTTACATGGAAAAGCTACTTATTGGGAATTTGGATGTTCTACCTGTGTTTGTCAGGATACTCCGGCTTCCTCCCACAGATTGGGGTTAGTAAAAAGTTAGTCTCACTCTCAAGTGTGAGTGGAGGTGTGAGTGTGAGTCTCAGTTTGTGTGTGTTGGCCTTGCTATAAGCTGGTGAACTGGTCCAGGATGCACTCCGCCTCTCGCCCAATGTCAATGTCAAGCCCTGTGACCTTTAAATGATAAAGATCAGAAATGATGGATGGAGGAGAATCTTAATACCTAAATAATATAATACATCTTTCTGCAGTGTCAAACATAAAATATTACATTTACAGATAATCTGATATTTACTCATTTAGCTGCTTTTGGACAAAGCTGTGAGTCACGTTGAGCTGTCGAGGAGAAAGCGTAGAACAAATAGGCTGAAGCTTTTGCACATCACCTAATTTGACTGGATGTTTGTTCCTCTTTCAACCATGACCTTAAAATTGAATTTATTCCTTTAGTTTATTTTCACGTTGAAAATAAAGCCTCATAGCTTTGAAAATAGCTGATGGAGTTGAGGATTTTCCAAAGTTGTTTATGCTCCGTTTTCTGTTAAATTACTACAGTCCCTTCAATTTCTTGCTATTTAGACCAGAGAGCAACTGAGAATAATCACGCTTGAGCAGACCATGTGTTTTCTATTGCACATCACCAAACACACCATATGTTAACTGGAATGGCTCTCAGGTCAGTGCAGGGCGCAACTGTCTCCTCATAAAACTGCATTTAATTCACCAAAACCAGACTTTTTGTTTGTCTAAGTCATCGTTAAAGTGCAAACACATCTGAGCGATCAACACGGTGACACTGAAGAATATTCTGACACGTCCTCTTAGTCCTTTGACACTTAACTTCCTGTTACTTGCTTTGTGCTTCTCCCTGCTGATATATTCAGGGTCAATGCATTAACATCTTAACAGATGTATAATCAACGTAATACCTTAATATCTATTTTTCTATTTTATCTTTTTAAGTACTTTTTCAGTGTGGGTGTGTATTAGTATACATTTTGCTACGTGGGTCCTGCACTTTACTTTATTTAGTTTCTTTGTTTTTGAACAATAGTACACAAACACAACTGAGTCAAACACTTGCAGGTCAGAAATGAACCCATCTGAGTTTGAGCACTCAGGATTTCACTTTCTTTGAAGTTGTGAGTTACAGTGTTTTGCTAAATCTTCCGTTTCCCTGAGAGTAGTTCATGGCTCCTGATGGACTGACTTAAAGGGAGCTGATATCTGCGAGTGTGTGCAGTTTGTTACTCTACTGGGCCGAGGTATACACTCTTCTACTCTTTTCTATTCTCTGTTTCCTTTGCATTCTTTGCTGTGTTAATTCAGGGATGTGTTGCATCATTAGCTGACGCCTGATCCGTCAGCTTCAACAGTATTTGTGCCGTCTCTTACGTTTAACTGAATTAAAAACATCACCCAGAGGTTTGACTTTTTGATTTGCAGTTTTATTCAACAGGGAAGTAGCAAGAGCGAGGCGTTGAACTTGTGTCCAAACCCGAAAAGCATCCTTTTGTGTATTAATTACATTGCGAAGCGCAGAGCAGATTATTCAAATGGCATCGATCCCTGTACCGAACCATAGATTAAAATCATTTCCATATCTCGACATATGGAGGTTGTGCGTCGTCGTTGCCTTCCTGCTGCTGTGCAGCTCCCTCACTGAGGAAAGGAAGAAGGACACAAGTTTATTTCATGTAAATGCAAACATTTATTCAAAAAATTGGACTTCTTACAAATCCACAGTTTGCTCAACACCTTTATTCTTGCAAGCATAATCTAAAATCTTCACGCTACACTGACACGCTTGAAGGGGTCTGCATCTCGTGCGTTATTCATCTTGAGCAAATTAAAGTGTCTAACATCCGTCATGAGTCTTTATTATGGCCACAATTGGACCAAATTTACCGTGACACATGCAGTTGAAGGACTATAAAATAAGATTGTGGGAGTTTTATCATGGTTTTGAAGTCTATATGATAAACTTTAATAACAGGAACACGAGTAATAATAACACTTCTGAAAAGACACTTTACAGGATTAATAAAACAGAAAGCAGATAATATCTATAAATATAAAACACATCATAATAAAACATTAGAGTCAGGTCTGGGTTATGCATTTTACTACTAACAACAGTTATCAGAATATAATAATTACCGTTCAGCCCTCCTCAGCTTTTTCTGTTGTCTGTAGTCTAAACAGAAAATGAGAATAAAATAGCATCAACACAGTTTTAATCATGTATCATGTCATTATTAAAGATCACTTGGTTACGTTTAAATTATGTCCCCTATATACCACTTAGTATCTAAACCCATGTACCCCAACAAAACGGATTATTACATAAATTATAATCAAACACAATTGTAATAATGTAAAATATGTCTTCCTAGGACAGGTTATAATCAATAACTCTGATGTTACAGCTTTATTTGAGATTCCGTTGGCTGCATGAAAAAATATCAGTGGTGCCAAAATGCTGGAAGAGTGTCCTGTCATATTAATGCAACAAAACTCATGGGACCAGATAATATCAAATATAAGTGCACCCCTCTGCCCTCTAACAGTATCTGTTCCACACACAGAACGAGTGCTGCTCAGAGCTGAGATGAACGGTCAACTACCCACAGGCCCAAGGTTCACGGCCTCATTTTCTTATTCAAGACACCTCCAGCACAAATCCAGATTAAGTCTTTTGGCTGCGATTTACCTCTCCATCCTTTCTTTGCACCTCTAAACATGGCTTTGATATGCCTGAAAAAAGCCTCCCCGGGTTCGGCCATGAGCACGACCAGCGACAGCACCAGAAAGATCACGAGGTACTTCATCCTGGAAAACAAAGACCCTCAGTTACAGCAGGTCGTGTGGATCCAGGGCTTTAGATTTACTAGTGAGGGTGAAACTTTGACGTCTTACCTCACGATAGATCGACAGGAGAGAGCTGAGAGGCCCAGGTGATGTGAAACTGAGGCGGAGGGTTGTGGGTTACCTGTCGTCTAACAGGGGCAGGAGTTAATCCAGTTGCTCAGCCTGAGTTAAGTATTTGGCAATTTTATATTTTCTATATTGTGCAATATCATGTCGCGCAGGCGGAGGCTGTTGATCTAATCTCTACTTCTTATGTAACTTCTACAAACCCAACTTCCACTTTGTCTGAAATACATGTGAAGAAACTGTATAAAGTGGTATTTTAAAATGTCATGTCTTGAGTAATACACGTATACAAACGCAGACGGTTTCAGCCACTGCATTTTTAATCTGTCATTGCTCTTTCTTCACAATTCAACCCATGTGAAGAAATGTGCCACGTACAAATTGTGGATTCGATAGAATTATGAAAACAAAAAACAACATACTGTTTCTCTGTATTAGTTATCCCATGTTCTCTGCAGGGTTTTAAATAGTCTCAAATTCATAAAGCTGAATTTCTGGCCTTAAAAGTCGTAAATACGTAGGAGTTTTTAAATATGTTCAGGTAGTTCTTTTTTTTTTCTTTCATTGCAATTTGAAATAATGTCTCAAGAGGATATATGTGGTGGCGTGCTTGGTTTGTACTCTCTGCGTGTGTTGTAGCTCTTTCTCAACGATATGGATAGTATCACACGCTGTCTTAAAACTACTAACGAACCTACGTGGAACTGAAAACTACACTTAGGCTTTGCTGTCTGAAAGATAAAATGGACTTTCCAGGGTTGTTCTCGACTAGGGTCCTTCATTTATAGGGAAGTGTCAATAATGCTGGGACTCTGAAGTTCCTTAACATCTGTCGTAGTTGACATACGTCTTAAATTTCACTCATTATAGTCTTAAAGAGTTTAAACTTGTTTAATTTATGAAAGAACTCGGACGTTATGTGATTGTGACTTTAATGTACCAAAGCATAAGACTAAACCTGAGTGTGTCTGAGGAGCCTGAGTGAAGCTAAAAGAAGCAGTGAGTGTGATACTTGCTGATGTGTTGGGGAAGTTTGCAGGTTGTCAGATGTGATAGAACAGGCAGCAGGAATGTGCAGCTCACAAATATAAATATAGACTTCTCCTTGAAGTTATCTCTGACTTTATTGTTGTTTTTGGAAATATTATTTGTACGTATTTAATATAAATCATACAGTAAATGGAGGTTTCCTTGAGGACGTATCAATCCAACACGTATTCTCCTGACTCTCCTGATTATTTAATTTATTTTTTTATTTGATTGTTTTTTTTCTATTCAATACTTTTCATTCCACCTGGACAAAAGTACAGTTAAAACCTTTGGTTCACTGCTGCTGAGTCTGTGCATTGCTTTGGCTCCAGTGACATATGAATACCAGTAAATCTGCTGCAGTTTGGCTTCTGGTTTTCTTTTGTATTGTGACATTAACTTAAGCTCCCGTCGTGTTTATAGTTTTTCCATATGAGTTAAAGTTTCAACGCTACAAGTCTTTCTTCTTTCTTCTTCTCAGCATCAGGAGGATACAAGTCTTCTCCTGTTTTCTCTTCCACTCTATTGTTGTGTAGGAAGGCAACTTTGTCTGGTTTTATCTGACTTGTAAACCCTAATTTAATTAGTTTTAACATTGATGCAAAAGCTTTCGACACCTCGTCTCTCTTGTTAGGGCCCGAGCACCGACAATGGGAGGCCTTATTGAAATTGTAAGAATTTTTTATATTATTTCCCTTTGGGGGGGCTTTTTCAGGGTCGAGACATGCTCAAAAAGTTATGAAGGTTTTAAGTAATCCAAATACGCTATATACTAAACAATATACACTATTGATTGCAGTATATTGGATTGCACTTACTTTACAGTGTGTAACGAACGTGCAGTAAATGTTTTGTATGAATGTGTTATGTTATCATTTAGAAGTTTTAATACTCTTTGTAGTAACATTGATTTAAACCCCCCTACAGTTAAAATATCTATACAGTGAGATTAGAGGAGTCTGTATTGTCATTGTTAAATCTCATATTTGAATTAGACACAGAGAAATGTTTTGTCATCCTAAAATTGAGATTTGTTCTCCGTTTTCCAAAATTATTCAAATGTCGCTCAACAATACATCAATGCAAAAGAACATATATCCAGTCATGGTTGCTGTTGCGGGTTAACGTATGATTTATTTCATTGAAAAGCAAGAAGCATTATATATCATCTGAAGGTTCCTTCAGGGCGACTTCTTCAGTCAAAAACAATAGCACTGGGGCTGTCATCGTCTGTGCGCCTCCGTCCAAAGGCATCGCTGGAGAGAGTCAGTGAGTCAAGAGAAGTTGTCAATAACAGTACTGATGATAATACTATAAAAAAATTCACAATAATGATGGTACAAGTCCTTACACAGCGGCATTCACGCCAGCATTCGCAGCACCTGTGTAAAAACAAACAAAAACGCATGATGATAAACTCAAATAATATAAAATGACAATTAATGCATTTCCATTACACAATTATTAGGTGTTAGCTATTAGTTAACAGTTAAACAATTATACATGCAGATTGTTGACATGTTTTATACATACTTTTAAGTAGTATTCAATCTTGACTGGTAAAATCAGAATGTGTGTTTTATTATTTTATCATAGAAATCCAGTTATTCTATTGGTTTAAAAAAAGGTCTGAGTAATGGAAAGATTAAATCCCCTATCACAATGTACTTTAAATTCTTCTGAGACAAATTCGATTTCAAATGTTGCCGCAGCAGATCGGTGCATGTGAGAGTCAAAATAAATTACAATGTCCATTTTATTGTCTGAACATGCTAATCAAAGGCCCTTTTGGTTGTTATTTTGATTATTATTGGAATCAAAGGGATTCTATCTGGCCAAATATATTGATTACTTATTTGTGTGACTTTCCAGCGATGTTATATAAAAAATATTTGCAACGTAAAAAGCAAATTAATTCCGTGACTCTACCTTCACCAACCCCTTGCACCACGTTGCCAAGAAGATCAACAAGATGACCAGAAAAACGACCATGACCAGAACCATGACCATGAGGACGATGACGACCAAAATGAAAACGACCCTCTCCGAGATCAACCATGAGAACGAAGATGGACAACATGAGTAAGGTGGCAGTGAACTTCATCCTACAAAAACAACAACAGAAAAAAAAAGATTGTTAACATTTGCATTATACAGTTAGAAGCTGAGGACATTTCCCAAATGCTTGGTCTCATCTAAATTAGTTTTTAAATATCGATCTTACCTGTCGAATACAAAGTGAGCTTTGTGAGATACAAAGGTGAAATATGTTGTCTACTGTACAGAGGCAACTCTTTATATACACAGATTTGACTTCACAGTCATTGTGTAACATTTAGAGTTATAACAGGAGGGGCTCACATAGTGGTAGAGAATTCAACAACTAGAAAACACAGGACTAGTCCTCCCCTCACTTCCTCACTTTGTAGATGCTGGTTGAGTGGTTGTTATAACAATCGTCTATTCACTTCATGAAGCAACACTTAGGGGCTGCAGCTCCAGAAATGTGAGGATGATTTGCAGTTCAAGTAAATAGAGTAAAGGTAGTAGAAGACCATAGACATTCATTTTATTAATCTTGTAAAAAAGAACTTCTCCCAGTATAGAGCCTTGTAGGACACCATGAACTATTTTCTACGAGATTGAAGTGCTGTCAAAGTGGAGATATGTTTTCATCTTCCTGTGCTTTGTCTGTTTAGACTGAAAAATGTCCCGTTGAATTCTATTTTCACTAATAATCGCAGAGGAGTAGATCTGGGGCTGTAATTGACTGAGCGCTTGTCGAGCTCCTGCTGCTCGTCCTAACCGCCATCGATGAGTCTGATGGAGAGAGTCAGGGAGACAAGAGAAGTTGTTAATAACAGTACTGATGATAATACTATTTAAATTACACAGTCATGATGGTAGAAGTCCTTACTGGAGGCCGTAATGCCAATCACCTTGCCAGCTGTGTAAAAACAAACAAAAACACATGGTGATAATTTCAAGGAAATTATATTAAATGACACGTAATACATTTACATTACACAATTATTTCGACTATAAGTTAACAGTTAAACTATTATACAAACAGATGATGTTTTAAACATACTTTTAAGTAGTGTTCAATCTTGACTGGTAAAATCAGAATGTATGTTTTATTATTTCAGCATAAAGATCCAGTTATTCTATATTTTTAATAACAAATCCAATTTATTTAAAGATTAAACGGCCTAGAAAATGTTTATTAAGTGTCTTCTGGGACAAATTTGAATTCATTGAAGGAACATGCTATTCCAAGGCCTTTTTGAATTGTTGTTTTGATTATTATTGAAATCAAAATGATTCTACTTGGCCAAATATATCACCTGCTCATATGGTATGTGTCATTAAAATATTTGCCATGTGATAATCAAATGACTTCTGTGACCCTAACATGGTGGACCCGTGAAAAAGCATTCCAAAAAAACACTCTACAGGTTCAAACATGACGAAGACCATGAACGACACGAGGAAGGCGGCGGCGAACTTCATCCTACAAAAAAAAACCCAGAAAAATAAGATGGTCATTTTGAAGCCAAGTCACCGGTGTTGTGTAAGATCAGCTATCAGCGATCAGCACATTGATGCTGAAGCTTTCGACACCTCCTCTCTCTTGTTTTATCTTGTTTTAACTGTATTTGTAACCCTGTACATTTAGTATCAATACAGTTGAAACAAATAACAAATGCTGAACTTAATTTCCAAATGCATTAGAGCGGTAGACGTTGAGTTCAGTAACAAATATAAATATAGTCTTCTCCATGAAGTTATCTCTGACTGTTTTGTTGTTTTTGGAAATATTATTTGTACGTATTTAATATAAATCATATAGTAAATGGAGGTTTCCTTAAGATTGTATCCATCTTTAGAAAAAGTTCTTGTGTTTACTTGACATAGTGATGCATCCTGCCACCACAACAACACGTATTCTCCTGACTCATATTTAATTCCAATTAATATGATTTAAAAAAAATGCATATTCTGTCCTCTTTTTTTATTCAATACTTTTCATTCCACCTGGACAAAAGTACAGTTAAACCCTTTGGTTCACTGCTGCTGAGTCTGTGCATTGCTTTGGCTCCAGTGACATATGAATACCAGCAAATCTGCTGCAGTTTGGCTTCTGGTTTTCTTCTGTATTGTGAGATTAACTTATGCTCCCGTCGAGTTTATAGTTTTTCTCTATAAGAAGTTATACAGAAGATTCGCTACAAGTCTTTCTTCTTTCTTCTTCTCCTCTTCTTGTAAACCCTAATTTGATCAGTTTTAAATATTCCAAATACTTTATATACTAAACAATATACACTATTAATTGCAGTAAATTGGATTGCAGTTACTTCACAGTGTGTAACAAATGTGCAGTAAATGTTTTGTATGAATGTGTTGATAGTTATCAGTTAGAAGTTTTAATACTCTTTGTAGTAACATTTATTTCAACCCACCAACAGTTAAAATATCTATACAGTGAGTTTAGAGGAGTCTTCATTGTCATCGTTAAATCTCATATTTGAATAAGACACAGAGAAATGTTTTGACATCCTAAAATTGAGATTTGTTATCAGTTTTCCAAAATTATTCAAATGTCGCTCAACAATACATCAATGCAAAAGAAAATATATCCAGTCATGGTTGCTGTTGCAGGTTAACGTATGATTTATTTCATTGAAAAGCAAGAAGCATTATATATCATCTGAAGGTTCCTTCAGGGCGACTTCTTCAGTCAAAAACAATAGCACTGGGGCTGTCATCATCTGAGCGCTTGTCGAGTTCCTGCTGCTCGTCCTGTCCCCAGGCATCGCTGGAGAGAGTCAGTGAGTCAAGAGAAGTTGTCAATAACAGTACTGATGATAATACTATAAAAAAATACACAATAATGATGGTACAAGTCCTTACACAGCGGCATTCACGCCAGCATTCGCAGCACCTGTGTAAAAACAAACAAAAACGCATGATGATAAACTCAAATAATATAAAATGACAATTAATGCATTTCCATTACACAATTATTAGGACTATTAGTTAACAGTTAAACAATTATACATGCAGATTGTTGACATGTTTTATACATACTTTTAAGTAGTATTCAATCTTGACTGGTAAAATCAGAATGTGTGTTTTATTATTTTAGCATAGAGATCCAGTTATTCTATTGGTTTAAAAAAAGGTCTGAGTAATGGAAAGATTAAATCCCCTATCACAATGTACTTTAAATTCTTCTCAGACAAATTTGATTTCAAATGTTGCCGCAGCAGGTCGGTGCATGTGAGAGTCAAAATAAATTACAATGTCCATTTTATTGTCTGAACATGCTAATCAAAGGCCTTTTTGGTTGTTATTTTGATTATTATTGGAATCAAAGGGATTCTATTTGGCCAAATATATTGACTACTTATTTGTGTGACTTTCCAGCGATGTTATATAAAAAATATTTGCAACGTAAAAAGCAAATTAATTCCGTGACTCTACCTTCACCAACCCCTTGCACCACGTTGCCAAGAAGATCAACAAGATGACCAGAAAAACGACCATGACCATGACCATGACCAGAACCATGACCATGAGGACGACCAAAATGAAAACGACACTCTCCGAGATCAACCATGAGAACGAAGATGGACAACATGAGTAAGGTGGCAGTGAACTTCATCCTACAAAAACAACAACAGAAAAAAAAAGATTGTTAACATTTGCATTATACAGTTAGAAGCTGAGGACATTTCCCAAATGCTTGGTCTCATCTAAATTAGTTTTTAAATATCGATCTTACCTGTCGAATACAAAGTGAGCTTTGTGAGATACAAAGGTGAAATCTGTTGTCTACTGTACAGAGGCAACTCTTTATATACACAGATTTGACTTCACAGTCATTGTGTAACATTTAGAGTTATAACAGGAGGGGCTCACATAGTGGTAGATAATTCAACAACTAGAAAACACAGGACTAGTCCTCCCCTCACTTCCTCACTTTGTAGATGCTGGTTGAGTGGTTGTTATAACAATCGTCTATTCACTTCATGAAGCAACACTTAGGGGCTGCAGCTCCAGAAATGTGAGGATGATTTGCAGTTCAAGTAAATAGAGTAAAGGTAGTAGAAGACCATAGACATTCATTTTATTAATCTTGTAAAAAAGAACTGTTCCCAGTATAGAGCCTTGTAGGACACCATGAACTATTTTCTACGAGATTTAAGTGCTGTCAAAGTGGAGATATGTTTTCATCTTCCTGTGCTTTGTCTGTTTAAACTGAAAGTTTTCTCGTTGAATTCTATTTTCACTAATAATCGCAGAGGAGTAGATCTGGGGTTGTAATTGACTGAGCGCTTGTCGAGCTCCTGCTGCTCGTCCTAACCGCCATCAATGAGTCTGATGGAGAGAGTCAGGGAGACAAGAGAAGTTGTTAATAACAGTACTGATGATAATACTATTTAAATTACACAGTCATGATGGTAGAAGTCCTTACTGGAGGCCGTAATGCCAATCACCTGGCCAGCTGTGTAAAAACAAACAAAAACACATGGTGATAATTTCAAGGAAATTATATTAAATGACAAGTAATACATTTACATTACACAATTATTTCGACTATAAGTTAACAGTTAAACTATTATACAAACAGATGATGTTTTAAACATACTTTTAAGTAGTGTTCAATCTTGACTGGTAAAATCAGAATGTATGTTTTATTATTTCAGCATAAAGATCCAGTTATTCTATATTTTTAATAACAAATCCAATTTATTTAAAGATTAAACGGCCTAGAAAATGTTTATTAAGTTTCTTCTGGGACAAATTTGAATTCATTGAAGGAACATGCTATTCCAAGGCCTTTTTGAATTGTTATTTTGATTATTATTGAAATCAAAATGATTCTACTTGGCCAAATATATCACCTGCTCATATGGTATGTGTCATTAAAATATTTGCCATGTGATAATCAAATTACTTCAGTGACCCTTCCATGGTGGACCCTGTGACAAAGCATTCCAAAAAAACATTCTACAGGTTCAAACATGACGAAGACCATGAACAACACGAGGAAGGCCGCGGAGAACTTCATCCTACAAAAAAAAACAACAGAAAAATAAGGTGGTCATTTTAAAGCCAAGTCACCGGTGTTGTGTAAGATCAGCTATCAGCGATCAGCACATTGATGCTGAAGCTTTCGACACCTCCTCTCTCTTGTTTTATCTTGTTTTAACTGTATTTGTAACCCTGTTCATTTAGTATCAATACAGTTGAAACAAATAACAAATGCTGAACTTAATTTCCAAATGCATTAGAGCGGTAGACGTTGAGTTCAGTAACAAATATAAATATAGTCTTCTCCATGAAGTTATCTCTGACTGTTTTGTTGTTTTTGGAAATATTATTTGTACGTATTTAATATAAATCATATAGTAAATGGAGGTTTCCTTAAGATCGTATCCATCTTTAGAAAAAGTTCTTGTGTTTACTTGACATAGTGATGCATCCTGCCACCACAACAACACGTATTCTCCTGACTCATATTTAATTCCAATTAATATGATTTAAAAAAAATGCATATTCTGTCCTCTTTTTTTATTCAATACTTTTCATTCCACCTGGACAAAAGTACAGTTAAACCCTTTGGTTCACTGCTGCTGAGTCTGTGCATTGCTTTGGCTCCAGTGACATATGAATACCAGCAAATCTGCTGCAGTTTGGCTTCTGGTTTTCTTCTGTATTGTGAGATTAACTTATGCTCCCGTCGAGTTTATAGTTTTTCTCTATAAGAAGTTATACAGAAGATTCGCTACAAGTCTTTCTTCTTTCTTCTTCTCCTCTTCTTGTAAACCCTAATTTGATCAGTTTTAAATATTCCAAATACTTTATATACTAAACAATATACACTATTAATTGCAGTAAATTGGATTGCAGTTACTTTACAGTGTGTAACAAATGTGCAGTAAATGTTTTGTATGAATGTGTTGATAGTTATCAGTTAGAAGTTTTAATACTCTTTGTAGTAACATTTATTTCAACCCACCAACAGTTAAAATATCTATACAGTGAGTTTAGAGGAGTCTTCATTGTCATCGTTAAATCTCATATTTGAATAAGACACAGAGAAATGTTTTGACATCCTAAAATTGAGATTTGTCATCAGTTTTCCAAAATTATTCAAATGTCGCTCAACAATACATCAATGCAAAAGAAAATATATCCAGTCATGGTTGCTGTTGCAGGTTAACGTATGATTTATTTCATTGAAAAGCAAGAAGCATTATTTATCATCTGAAGGTTCCTTCAGGGCGACTTCTTCAGTCAAAAACAATACGATTGGGGCTGTCATCGTCTGAGCGCTTGTTGAGCTCCTGCTGCTCGTCGTAATCCTGCCCCCCAACGAGTTGACTGATGGAGAGAGTCAGTGAGACAAGAGAAGTTGTTAATAACAGTGCCGATGATAATACTATAAAAATTACACAGCAATGATGGTAGAAGTCCTTACTCAAGGCCCACCCTGCCAAGTATCCCGAGACCTGTGGAAAAACAAACAAAAACACATGATAAACTCAACCAAATGATATTAAATAACAATTTTACATTTCCATAACACAATAATTAGGACTATTAGTTAACAGTGAAACAATTATACATACAGATGAGGTTTCATACATACTTTTAAGTAGTGTTCAATCTTGACTGGTAAAATCTGAATGTGTGTTTTATTATTCTAGCATAGAGATCCAGTTATTCTATTGGTTTAAATAAAGAATTGGTACATTTCTCAAGCCTTGTAAACATTGAGGTGCGGTGAAGGTTCATCCTTCGCCAAAGGAGACAATGTTGTCATAACTTTACTGTGCATTGTCCTATCACCACGAAACTGCTGTCCCGTGATCAGAGTCCAATCCTGAACAGCTCTATTTTTGATTATTATTGAAATCAAAGTGATTCTACTTGGCAAAATATATGGACTACTTATTTTTGTGATTTCCAGCTATGTTATATAAAACTTATTTGCAATGTAAAAAGCAAAATTAATTCAGTGACTCTACCTTTACCAATCCTTCCCAACCACTTTCCCTTTCCCTTCTTTTTCTTACGACGACGACCCTCTCCGAGATCAACCATGAGGACGAAGATGAACAACATGAGAAGGGTGAAAGTGAACTTCATCCTACAAAAACAACAACAGAAATAAAAAGATTGTTAACATTTGCATTTTACAGTTAGAAGCTGATCACGTTTCCCAAATGCTTGATCTCATCTAAATTAGTTTTTAAATATCGATCTTACCTGTCGAATACAAAGTGAGCTTTGTAAGATTCAAAGGTGAAATCTGTTGTCTACTCTACAGAGGCAACTCTTTATATACACAGAATTGACCTCATTGTCATTGTGTAACATTTAGAGTTATAACAGGAGGAGCTCACATAGTGGTAGATAACTCAACAACTAGAAAACACAGGACTAGTCGTCCTCTCACTTCCTCACTTTGTAGATTCTGGTTAATTGGTTGAGTGGTTGTTATAACAATCGTCTTTTCACTTCATGAAGCAGCACTTAGTGGCTGCAGCTCCAGAAATGTGAGGATGATTTGCAGTTTAAGTAAAAAGAGTAAAAACAGTAGAATACCTCAGACATTAGTTTTATTGATCTTGTGGAAAAAATAACTGCTCCAAGTATAGAGCCTTGTAGGACACCATGAACTCTTTTCTATGAGATTGAAGTGCTGTCAAAGTCGAGATATTTTTTCATCTGCCTGTGCTTTGCCTGTTTAGACTGAAAAATGTCCTGTTGAATTCTATTTTTACTAATAATCGCAGAGGAGAAAATCTGGGGTTGTAATTGACTGAGCGCTTGTCGAGTTCCTGCTGCTTGTCGTAACCGCAATCGATGAGTCTGATGGAGAGAGTCAGGGAGTCAAGAGAAGCTTTTAATAACAGTACTGATGATAATACTATTAAAAATACACAGTCATGATGGTAGAAGATTCATCTTGGCCAAATATTTGACTGCTCATATGGTATGTTTCATTTAAATATTTGCCATGTAATAGTCAAATTACTTCAGTGACCCTTCCATGGTGGACCCTGTGACAAAGCATTCCAAAAAACATTCTAAAGGTTCAAACATGACGAAGACTATGAACGACACGAGGAAGGCGGCGGTGAACTTCTTCCTACAGAAACCCCAGAAAAATAAGATGGTCATTTTGATGCCAAGTCACCGGCGTTGGGTAAGATCAGCTATCAGCGATCAGCACATTGATGCTGAAGCTTTCGACACCTCGTCTCTCTTGTTTTATCTTGTTTTAACTGTATTTGTAACCCTGTTCAATAGTATCAATACAGTTAAAAAAAATAACAAATGTTGAACTTAAATTCCAAATGCATTATAGCGGTAGACGTTGAGTTCAGTAAACGTCAGTGGCCTCCACACTCAGATATGATAGAACAGGCAGCATGAATGTGCAGCTCACAAATATAAAATTAGACTTCTCCATGAAGTTATCTCTGACTGTATTGTTTTTAAAAAAAATATTACTTGTATGTATTTAATTCTAATCCTATAGTAATTTGAGGTTTCCTTGAGATCGTATCCATCTTTCTAAAAGTTCTTGTGTTCACTTGACAGAGTGATGCATCCTGCCACCACAACAACACGTATTCTCCTGACTCATATTTAATTCCACTTAATATTGTTACAAAAATATGTATATTCTCTCTTGTTATTTTCATTCCACCTTGACAAAAGTACAGTTAAAGCCTTTGGTTCACTGCTGCTGAGTCTGTGCATTGCTTTGGCTCCAGTGACATATGAATACCAGCAAATCTGCTGCAGTTTGGCTTCTGGTTTTCTTCTGTATTGTGACTTTAACTTATGCTCCCGTCATGTTTATAGTTTTTCTGTATAAGTAAAAGTTTCGCTACAAGTCTTTCTTCTTTCTTCTTCTAAGCATCTGACTTGTAAACCCTAATTTGATCAGTTTTAAATATTCCAAATACTTTATATACTAAACAATATACACTATTAATTGCAGTAAATTGGATTGCAGTTACTTTACAGTGTGTAACAAATGTGCAGTAAATGTTTTGTATGAATGTGTTGATAGTTATCAGTTAGAAGTTTTAATACTCTTTGTAGTAATTTCAACCCACCAACAGTTAAAATATCTATACAGTGAGTTTAGAGGAGTCTTCATTGTCATCGTTAAATCTCATATTTGAATAAGACACAGAGAAATGTTTTGACATCCTAAAATTGAGATTTTTTATCAGTTTTCCAAAATTATTCAAATGTCGCTCAACAATACATCAATGCAAAAGAAAATATATCCAGTCATGGTTGCTGTTGCAGGTTAACGTATGATTTATTTCATTGAAAAGCAAGAAGCATTATATATCATCTGAAGGTTCCTTCAGGGCGACTTCTTCAGTCAAAAACAATAGCACTGGGGCTGTCATCGTCTGAGCGCTTGTTGAGCTCCTGCTGCTCGTCGTAATCCTGCTGCTCGTCGTAATCCTGCCCCCGACCAAGTTGACTGATGGAGAGAGTCAGTGAGACAAGAGAAGTTTTTAATAACAGTGCCGATGATAATACTATAAAAATTACACAGTAATGATGGTAGAAGTCCTTACTCAAGGCCCACCCTGCCAAGTATCCCGAGACCTGTGGAAAAACAAACAAAAACACATGATAAACTCAACCAAATGATATTAAATAACAATTATACATTTCCATAACACAATAATTACGACTATTAGTTAACCGTTTAACAATTATACATACAGATGAGGTTTCATACATACTTTTAAGTAGTGTTCAATCTTGACTGGTAAAATCAGAATGTGTGTTTTATTATTCTAGCATAGAGATCCAGTTATTCTATTGGTTTAAATAAAGAATTGGTACATTTCTCAAGCCTTGTAAACATTGAGGTGCGGTGAAGGTTCATCCTTCGCCAAAGGAGACAATGTTGTCATAACTTTACTGTGCATTGTCCCCACGAAACTGCTGTCCCGTGATCAGAGTCCAATCCTGAACAGCTCTATTTTTGATTATTATTGAAATCAAAGTGATTCTACTTGGCAAAATATATTGACTACTTATTTTTGTGATTTCCAGCTATGTTATATAAAACTTATTTGCAATGTAAAAAGCTAAATTAATTCAGTGACTCTACCTGTACCAATCCTTCCCAACCACTTTCCCTTTCCCTTCTTTTTCTTACGACGACGACCCTCTCCGAGATCAACCATGAGGACGAAGATGAACAACATGAGAAGGGTGAAAGTGAACTTCATCCTACAAAAACAACAACAGAAATAAAAAGATCGTTAACATTTGCATTATACAGTTAGAAGCTGAGCACATTTCCCAAATGCTTGATCTCATCTAAATTAGTTTTTAAATATCGATCTTACCTGTCGAATACAAAGTGAGCTTTGTAAGATTCAAAGGTGAAATCTGTTGTCTACTGTACAGAGGCAACTCTTTATATACACAGAACTGACCTCACAGTCATTGTGTAACATTTAGAGTTATAACAGGAGGAGCTCACATAGTGGTAGATAATTCAACAACTAGAAAACACAGGACTAGTCGTCCTCTCACTTCCTTACTTTGTAGATTCTGGTTAATTGGTTGAGTGGTTGTTACAACAATCGTCTATTCACTTCATGAAGCAACACTTAGTGGCTGCAGCTCCAGAAATGTGAGGATGATTTGCAGTTTAAGTAAACAGAGTAAAAGTAGTAGAAGACTTTAGACATTAGTTTTATTAATCTTGTAAAAAAGAACTGTTCCCAGTATAGAGCCTTGTAGGACACCATGAACTATTTTCTATGAGAATGAAGTTCTGTCAAAGCGGAGATATGTTTTCATCTTCCTCTGCTTTGCCTGTTTAAACTGAAAGATTTCCCGTTGAATTCTATTTTCACTAATAATCGCAGAGGAGTAGATCTGGGGTTGTAATAGACTGAGTGCTTGTTGAGTTCCTGCTGCTCGTCGTAAACGCCATCGATGAGTCTGGAGGCTGTAATGCCAATCACCTTGCCAGCTGTGTAAAAACAAACAAAAACACATGGTGATAAACTCAAGCAAATGATATTAATGACAATGAATACATTTCCATTACACAATTATTAGGACTATTAGTTAAAAGTTAAACAATTATACATACATATGATGTTTTATACATACTTTTAAGTAGTGTTCAATCTTGACTGGTAAAATCAGAATGTATGTTTTATTATTTCAGCATAAAGATCCAGTTATTCTATATTTTTAATAACAAATCCAATTTATTTAAAGATTAAACGGCCTAGAAAATGTTTATTAAGTTTCTTCTGGGACAAATTTGAATTCAATTGTTGCCGCAGCAGGTCGGTGCATGTGAGAATCTCAATAAAACTCAATGTCCATTTCATTGAAGGAACATGCTAATCGAGTGACTTTTTGATTTGTTATTGTGATTATTATTGAAATCAAAATGATTCTATTTGGCCAACTATATTGACAGCTCATATGGTATGTTTCATTTAAATATTTGCCATGTGATAATCAATTACTTCCGTGACCCTAACATGGTGGACCCCCTGACAAAGCATTCCAAAAAATCACTATCCAGTTTCAAACATGACAAAGACCATGAACAACACAAGGAAGGCGGCGGCGAACTTCGTCCTACAAAAAACAGGTGGTCATTTTGATGCAAAGTCACTGGTGTTGGGTAAGATCAGCTATCAGCACATTGATGCTGAAGCTTTCGACACCTCGTCTCTCTCGTTTTACCCTAACCCAATGAAGACAAATAAGAAAATGCTCAACTTAAATTCCAAATGCATTAGAGCGGTAGACGTTGAGTTTAGTAAACTTCAGTGGCCTCCACACTCAGATGTGATGGAACAGGCAGCAGGAATGTGCAGCTCACAAATATAAAAATAGAGTTATCTCTTACTGTATTGTTTTTTTTAAAAATATTATTTATACGTATTTAATATAAATCATATAGTAAATTGAGGTTTCCTTGAGATCATATCCATCTTTCTAAAAGCTCTCGTGTTTACTTGACAGAGTGATGCATCCTGCCACCACAACAACACCTATTCTCCTGACTCATATTTAATTCCACTGAATATTATAAAAAAAATATGTATATTTTGTCTTGTTTTTTTTTATTCAGTACTTTTCATTCCACCTGGACAAAAGTACAGTTAATCCCTTTGGTTCACTGTTGCTGAGTCTGTGCATTGCTTTGGCTCCAGTGACATATGAATAGGGTTGGGTACCGAGAACCGGTGCCAATATGGAACCGGTTCCAATACAACCGGTACCTACCCGGACCGAAATGCAACGGAGATTTCGGTGCTTCATTTCGGTGCCTGAGCCAATCGAAGCCTGAGGTCTCCGCTCGTCCCGCCTCCTCACACTTCCGCTCCTTCCTTCACCCGTAGCGGCGCCTCCCACCGGGCCCCCGCAGCCGCGGCTGCCGGTGGACAAACTCTTGTCTCCGCACTGCCCTCGTCGCGTCAGGGCTTCCATGCAGGTGTGGGGGGATCTCCCCGGCGCTGGCTGGCCCCCGCCGGGCGCATTTCCTCCGTGGCGGTGCGCCGCAACCGGCTCCGGGTCGGCTTGGAAAGGTTCGGGGAGGGAGGAGAGAAGACCACGCCGAGAAAGGTTTCACAAAAGCGTCTGCATTTGGGGGGGCCGAAGCCTGCCTGCGACAGCCCCAGCCGCGGAGAAACGGGGGTCTCAGTCTTCAATTGGCTCAGGCACCGAAGTCAGAGTGTGTGTGTTTCGTATTTATTTTTATTTATTTAAGTATAGTGTAAACTTTTGTTAACAGTTCATATATTATTCATAGTTTAAGTTAAAAAGTTTTTGTATTTATTTATATTTATAATCTACTTTAAACAGTTCATATATTTGGCAATAAAAAAAGCCTTTCTTAAATGACGTCAAGCTTTGTTTTGTGCACTTTAAAAAAAAAAAGTATCGGTTCAGGAACCGTTTAGGCACCGGTATCGTTTTAAAAGTATCGGTTAGGAACCGGTATCGGATAAAAACTAAACGATACCCATCCCTACATATGAATACCAGTAAATCTGCTGGAGTTTGGCTTCTGGTTTTCTTCTGTATTGTGACTTTAACTTATGCTCCCGTCAAATCAATCTTACCTGTCGAATACAATGTGAGCTTTGTGAGATTCAAAGGTGAAATCTTTTGTCTACTGATAACAACGGAGGCAACTCTTTATATACACAGAACTGACTTCACAGTCATTGTGTAACATTTAGAGTTTTAACAGGAGGGGCTCACATAGTGGTAAATAATTCAACAAATAGAAAACACAGGACTAGTCGTCCTCTCACCTCCTCACTTTGTAGATTCTGGTTAATTGGTTGAGTGTTTGTTATAACAATTGTCTATTTACTTCATGAAGCAACACTTAGTGGCTGCAGCTCCAGAAATGTGAGGATGATTTGCAGTTTAGTTAAAACAGAGTAAAAGTAGAAGAAGACTTTAGACATTAGTTTTATTAATCTTGTGAACAATAACTGTTCCCAGTATAGAGCCTTGTAGGACACCATGAACTCTTTTCTATGAGAATGAAGTTCTGTCAAAGCGGAGATATTTTTTCATCTGCCTGTGCTTACGTGTGTCATGTAATGTAATGCTTTGCCTGTTTAGACGGAAAAATTGTCCCGTTGAATTCTATTTTCACTAATAATCGCAGAGGAGTAGATCTGGTGTTGTAATAGACTGAGTGCTTGTCGAGTTTGTTGCTGGTGGAAATCAAAGGCAGGAGTCGTCGTTCTCAAGTTAAAATTAAGCAAGTTTATTCAGAGGTCACAGGTCAGGAAACTGCGGTGTGTAGCAATTGAACATGCATGGGTCTCTAGTTCTACGCAGTAGGCTGCACAGGAAAAAAGGCGCTTAGACAAAGTGCGCACATAGGTAATGTATCGAAATACTGGGCGTGACAGAGGTTCTTCTTGGATTGGTCGAGACTAGACGGAAGCCTGGCTCGTTGGGTCCTCCTCCTGGCGTTGCGTGTTGATAATACTTGTACGTGCTGTACGTGCACGCTGAGTGTGTGTTGTGGGGGGGTTTTGGCCGAAGTCTGCTCATTATATGTGTGAAGTGAAGTGAAACCAGAGGTCATAGTGTTCCGGCCTCAAACCATTCTAAGACTGATGAGCTCATTGTGTGTGTACTGACGTGTGGGTGAAACAGCCTGTATGATTAACACATGTCAACAGAGGGATTGTTGAGATATCTATGTTTTGTTCTTTATCTTATGACTATATTTTACATATATCCTGTGAATAAATATTAGCTGTATAGTCTATAGAATCAATAATACTACAACTGTTTCTCTTAATTGGAATGATGTATAATCTTCTTGACTCAGACACAGAGCACAACCACAGGCAGAGCAGACTTAGCAACCTGGTAACCATGCACAGGAGAGAGGACGTCTCAGAATTAATACAATGAAGTGATTTATGAAATATTGTGAGAAAAAGGTATGAAAACCTCTTCTATGTCTAATCTGCTGTGTCTCCCCACCGTGGCAGACTCCCTGTTTGATAAGGAGCATGAAACATCTGAAGTTCAGAAGAACTACATGACGTACTGTGTGTGTGTGTGTGTGTGTGTGTGAGGTGACTACGGTGTGTGAATGTGTGTGCTTTTACAAAGTGTTGACTGTGCTACAGAGTGTAGGTAGTGCTCAAAGGACATGATGTGTATCTGTCCACACGTTAAAGTGTGTGTATGTCAATAAGTTCCTGCTGCTCGTCATAACCGCCATCGATGAGTCTGATGGAGAGAGTCAGGGAGTCAAGAGAAGTTGTTAATAACAGTACTGATGATAATACTTTTATAAATACACAGTCATGAACGTAGAAGCCCTTACCCATTGAGGAACTTGGCACCTGTGTAAAAACAAACAAAAAAAGGATATTAAATGAAAATTAACACATTTCCATAAAACAATTATTTAGACTATTAGTTAACAGTTAAACTATTATACAAACAGATGATGTTTTAAACAGACTTTTAAGTAGTGTTCAATCTTGACTGGTGAAATCAGAATGTATGTTTTATTATTTCAGCAGAAAGATCCAGTTATTGCACGTGAGAATCTTAATAAAACTCAATGTCCATTTCATTGAAGGAACATGCTAATCGAAGGCCATTTTTAATTGTTATTTTGATTATTATTGAAATCAAAATGATTCTACTTGGCCAAATATATCGACTGCTTATATGGTATTTTTATTTAAATATTTGCCATGTAATAGTCAAATTACTTCCGTGACCCTTCCATGGTGGACCCCGTGACAAAGCATTAAAAAAAAAAAATCTACAGGTTCAAACATGACGAAGACCATGAACAACTTGAGGAAGGCGGCGGCGAACTTCTTCCTACAAAACCACCCACTCTCACAAGTCCATAAAGGGAAATTAACGATGGATTCCCTCCAGTCTGAGACTGGAGTTATTTATTTATTACTAAGTTATTTATCCCGATATAGTGCATATTGAATCACACATCTCTCAAACGATTTTTCAACTCTTAGTCCCCTAATGAGAGGGACGATGTTCCCGCATAGCGGATGTCAAAGTTTTGATGTCCAGCTGAATTGAAATCAACTTCAGTCGGAGATCAGGCCAAACATCCAGTCTGTTCCTGTAGTTTGTCTTTAAAGACACACTATTGAAAATCCAGTCTCACACAGGTAAGTTTTGGCAAAAGTCATGAGAAACATCAACGCCTTCGTATCCATCTTTCGAAAAGTTCTCGTGTTTACTTGACAGAGTGATGCATCCTACCACCACAACAACATGTATTCTCCTGACTCATATTTAATTCCAATAAATATTATAAAAAAATATTTTGTCTTGTTTTTTTTTATTCAATACTTTTCATTCCACCGAGACAAAAGTACAGTTAAACCCTTTGGTTCACTGCTGCTGAGTCTGTGCATTGCTTTGGCTCCAGTGACATATGAATACCAGTAAATCTGCTGCAGTTTGGCTTCTGGTTTTCTTCTGTATTGTGACTTTAACTTATGCTCCCGTCATGTTTATAGTTTTTCTGTATAAGTAAAAGTTTCGCTACAAGTCTTTCTTCTTTCTTCTTCTAAGCATCCGACTTGTAAACCCAGTTTTAAATAATCCAAATACTTTATATACTAAACAATATACACTATTAATTGCAGTATATTGGATTGCACTTACTTGACAGTGTGTAATAAACGTGCAGTAAACGTTTTGTACGAATCTTTTATTAGTTATCAGTTAGAAGTTTTTAATACTCTTTGTAGTAAAATTGATTTAAACCCCCCAACTGTTAAAATATCAATAATGTGAGATTAGAGGAGTCTTCATTGTCAAATCTCATATTTGAATTAGACACAGAGAAATGTTTTGACATCCTAAAATTGAGATTTGTTATGAGTTTTCCAAAATTATTAAAATGTCGCTCAACAATACATCAATGCAAAAGATCATATATCCAGTCATGGTTGCTGTTCTGGATAAATGTTTTATTTATTTCAATGACAAGCAAGAAGCATTATAAATCATTAACCAGAATCACTTTGTAGATTCTGGTTAATTGGTTGAGTGGTTGTTACAACAATCGTCTATTCACTTCATGAAGCAACACTTAGTGGCTGCAGCTCCAGAAATGTGAGGATGATTTGCAGTTTAAGTAAATACAGTTAAAACAGTAGAAGACCATAGACATAAGTTTTATTCATCTTGTGAAAAAGAACTGCTCCCAGTATAGAGCCTTGTAGGACACCATGAACTATTTTTCTATGAGATTTAAGTGCTGTCAAAGTCGAGATATTTTTTCATCTGCCTGAGCTTTGCATGTTTCAACTGAAAAATGTCCCTTTGAATTCTATTTTAACTAATGCTCACCGTTAAAAGAGAGAATTGCAGAAGCTCTGCTCAGACTGTATCTAATCACTGCTCGGTAACAGGAGACATAAGGCCACTGAGAAGCAGAGGAGTAGATCTGGGGCTGTAATAGACTGAGAGCTTGTCGAGTTCCTGCTGCTCGTTGTAACCGCCATGGATGAGTCTGATGGAGAGAGTCAGGGAGTCAAGAGAAGTTGTTAATAACAGTACTGATGATATTACTATTAAATATACACAGTCATTGTTTGGTGTCTTACCTTTTGGGAACTCACTACCATCTTACTTCTTTGAACTTGTGGCCTTTCGCTCACTTTTAGCGAGGTGCGTTATCTTGCTACATTGGAAAAACTCTCACTCCCCCTCCCACTCTCAATGGCTTAGAGATGCCCTTCATTTTATGACAAAAAATTAAGTACTCTTTGCGTGGCACCTCTACTAAGTTCTGTAAGGTCTGGGAACCCTTCTTAGATCACGTCAGGTCTATCCAACTAGATATGGCCACCATTGATTGATTCGCCCCAACAATGCACCACGCCCTGTTTTAACTAGCCTTATAGCACATATTAGCAGCATTACTATTTTTGTATATATTTATTATTATTTATTTTAATTTTTTCTCTTGTATTATTTACTATAATGTATATGTTTTTTGTTTCCTTATTTATATTCTTTACAATGCTCAATTAATGCAAGTAGATGTGCTTGTGGATGTGAGTGAGAGAGTTGAAGGTTAGAGAAGGTGTGATAAGCATATGTTTCTACAATATTATCTGCCACTGTAAGCATCTAACAGCCAGTTGTTGTTGTTGTTGTTGTGTTTTATTTGCTTTCATGGTTTTCTTTTCTGTTTGAGTGTCAAATTGCTTTAGTTGTATATTTGTTTCGGGAAGGGGAGGCGAGGGGAGAGGGGTGGGGGAGCTGTAATGTGTATCCTCACCATTTGGCTGTCTGATATGTTATCCTCTCAATTCTTATCTGTGAAGACTAATGTACATTAAGTCTTGTTTTGAAATTTCTACAAATAAATTATATATAAAAAAAAATACACAGTCATGATGGTAGAAGTCCTTACCCATGGATCAACTTGACACCTGTGTAAAAACAAACAATAACACATGGTGATAAACTCAAGCAAATGATATTAATGACAATGAATACATTTCCATTACACAATTATTAGGACTATTAGTTAACAGTTAAACAATTATACATACATATGATGTTTTATACATACGTGGTGCACGTGAGAATCAAAAAAAACCTCAATGTCCATTTCATTGAAGGACCATGCTAATCAAAGGCCTTTATGATTTGTTATTTTGCCTATTATTCAAATCAAAGTGATTGTGCTTGGCCAAATATATCGACTGCTCGTATGGTATGTGTCATTAAAATATTTGCCATGTGATAATCAATTAGTTCCGTGACCCTTCCATTGTGGACCCCGTGACAAAGCATTCCAAAAAATCACTATCCAGTTTCAAACATGACGAAGACCATGAACAACACGAGGAAGGCCGCGGCGAACTTCGTCCTACAAAAAAAACCTGAAAAATAAGGCGGTCATTTTGATGCCAAGTCACCGGTGTTGGGTAAGATCAGCTATCAGCGATCAGCACATTGATGCTGAAGCTTTCGACACCTCGCCTCACTTGTTTTATCTTGTTTTAACTGTATTTGTAACCCTGTACATTTAGTATCAATACAGTTAAAACAAATAACAAAATGCTTAACTTTAATTCAAAATGCATTAAAGCGGTAGACGTTGAGTTCAGTAAACGTCAGTGGCCTCCACACTCAGATGTGATAGAACAGGCAGCATGAATGTGCAGCTCACAAATATAAATATAGACTTCTCCATGAAGTTACCTCTGACTTTATTGTTGTTTTTTAAAAATATTATTTGTATGTATTAAATATCAATCGTATAGTAAATGGAGGTTTCCTTGAGATCGTATCCATTTTTCTAAAAGTTCTTGTGTTCACTTGACAGAGTGATGCATCCTGCCACCACAACACGTATTCTCCTGGCTCATATTTAGGGTTGGGTACCGAGAACCGGTAACTACCCGAACCGAAATGCAACGGAGATTTCGGTGCCTCATTTCGGTGCCTGAGCCAATGGAAGACTGAGGTCTCCGCTCGTCCCGCCTCCTCACACTTCCGCTCCTTCCTTCACGGGAAGCGGCGCCTCCCGCCGGGACCCCGCGGGCGCGGCTGCCGGTGGACAGACTCCTGACAGGACAGGCTCTCCCCGGCGCTGGCTGCCCCCCCCCCGCCGGGCGCATTTCCTCCTTGGCGGTGCTCCGGGACCGGCTCCGGGACCGGCTCCGGGACCGGCTCCGGGACCGGCTCCGGGACCGGCTCCGGGACCGGCTCCGGGACCGGCTCCGGGACCGGCTCGGGCGGGAGGAACGAAGACCACGCCGAGAAATGTTTCATAAAAGCGACCGCATTTTAGGGGGACGAAGGCGGGCCGAAGCCTGCCTGCGACAGCCCCAGCCGCGGAGACATGGGGGGGGGCGGGGGGGGTCTCCGAGTGATGGGAAAGCGACCCTCAGTCTTCATTTGGCTCAGGCACCGAAGTCAGAGTCCCGAGTCAGAGTGTGTGTGTTTTGTATTTATTTTTATTTATTTAAGTATAGTGTAAACCTTATGTAACAGTTCATATGTTATTCATAGTTTTAAGTTAAAAATGGTTTTGTATTTATTTATATTTATAATCTACTTTATACAGTTAATATATTTGGCAATAAAAAAGCCTTTCTTAGTCAAGTATCGTTTTGTGCACTTTTTTGAAAAAAGTATCGGTTCAGGCACCGTTTAGGCACCGGTATCGTTTTAAAAGTATCGGTTAGGAACCGGTATCGGATGAAAACCAAACGATACCCATCCCTACTCATATTTAATTCCAATAAATATTATTTTAAAAAAATGCATATTCTGTCTTGTTTTTTCCACTTACTATTGTTAAAAAAATATGTATATTCTCTTTTGTTATTTTTATTCAATACTTTTCATCCCACCTGGACAAAAGTACAGTTAAATCCTTTGGTTCACTGCTGCTGAGTCTGTGCATTGCTTTGGCTCCAGTGACATATGAATACCAGCAAATCTGCTGCAGTTTGGCTTCTGGTTTTCTTCTGTATTGTGACTTTAACTTATGCTCCCGTCATGTTTATAGTTTTTCTGTATAAGTAAAAGTTTCGCTACAAGTATTTCTTCTTTCTTCTTCTTAGCATCTGACTTGTAAACCCTAATTTGATCAGTTTTAAATATTCCAAATAGTTTATATACTAACGATATACACTATTAATTGCAGTAAATTGGATTGCAGTTATTTTACAGTGTGTAACAAATGTGCAGTAAATGTTTTGTATGAATGTGTTGATAGTTATCAGTTAGAAGTTTTAATACTCTTTGTAGTAACATTTATTTCAACCCACCAACAGTTAAAATATCTATACAGTGAGTTTAGAGGAGTCTTCATTGTCATTGTTAAATCTCATATTTGAATAAGACACAGAGAAATGTTTTGACATCATTAAATTGAGATTTGTTATCAGATTTCCAAAATTATTCAAATGTCGCTCAACAATACATCAATGCAAAAGAACATATATCCAGTCATGGTTGCTGTTGCGGGTTAACGTATGATTTATTTCAATGAAAAGCAAGAAGCATTATATATCATCTGAAGGTTCCTTCAGGGCGACTTCTTCAGTCAAAAACAATAAGATTGGGGCTGTCATCGTCTGAGCGCTTGTTGAGCTCCTGCTGCTCGTCGTAATCCTGCCCCCCACCGAGTTGACTGATGGAGAGAGTCAGTGAGACAAGAGAAGTTGTCAATAACAGCACTGATGATAATACTATAAAAATTACACAGTAATGATGGTAGAAGTCCTTACTCAAGGGCCGCCCCGCCAATTATCTTGAGACCTGTGGAAAAACAAACAAAAACACATGATAAACTCAACCAAATGATATTAAATAACAAATTATACATTTCCATAACACAATAATTAGGACTATTAGTTAACCGTTAAACAATTATACATACAGATGAGGTTTCAAACATACTTTTAAGTAGTGTTCAATCTTGACTGGTAAAATCAGAATGTGTGTTTTATTATTCTAGCATAGAGATCCAGTTATTCTATTGGTTTAAATAAAGAATTGGTACATTTCTCAAGCCTTGTAAACATTGAGGTGCGGTGAAGGTTCATCCTTCGCCAAAGGAGACAATATTGTCATAACTCTACTGTGCATTGTCCTATCACCACGAAACTGCTGTCCCGTGATCAGAGTCCAATCCTGAACAGCTCTATTTTTGATTATTGAAATCAAAGTGATTCTATTTGGCAAAATATATTGACTACTTATTTTTGTGATTTCCAGCTATGTTATATAAAACTTATTTGCAATGTAAAAAAGCAAAATTAATTCAGTGACTCTACCTTTACCAATCCTTCCCAACCACTTTCCCTTTCCCTTCTTTTTCTTACGACGACGACCCTCTCCGAGATCAACCATGAGGACGAAGATGAACAACATGAGAAGGGTGAAAGTGAACTTCATCCTACAAAAACAACAACAGAAATAAAAAGATCGTTAACATTTGCATTATACAGTTAGAAGCTGAGCACGTTTCCCAAATGCTTGATCTCATCTAAATTAGTTTTTAAATATCGATCTTACCTGTCGAATACAAAGTGAGCTTTGTAAGATTCAAAGGTGAAATATGTTGTCTACTCTACAGAGGCAACTCTTTATATAGACAGAACTGACCTCATCGTCATTGTGAAACATTTAGAGTTATAAAAGGAGGAGCTCACATAGTGGTAGATAATTCAACAACTAGAAAACACAGGACTAGTCGTCCTCTCAATTCCTTACTTTGTAGATTCTGGTTAATTGGTTGAGTCGTTGTTAGAACAATCGTCTATTCACTTCATGAAGCAACACTTAGTGGCTGCAGCTCCAGAAATGTGAGGATGATTTGCAGTTTAAGTAAATAGAGTTTAAACAGTAGAAGACCCCATACATTAGTTTTATTAATCTTGTGAAAAATAACTGCTCCCAGTATAGATACATTAAGATACATTAAGATACATTTATTTGTCCCAAACACATGCACAGACATGCACAAGCACACTCATGCAAGGAGGGAAATTTAACCTCTGCTTTTAACCCATCTGGTGCAGGACACAGCCTTGTAGGACACCATGAACTCTGTTCTATGAGATTTAAGTGCTGTCAAAGTGGAGCTATTTTTCATCTGCCTGTGCTTTGCCTGTTTAAACTGAAAGATTTCCTGTTGAATTCTATTTTCACTAATGCTCACCGTTAAAAGAGAGAATCGCAGAAACTCTGCTCAGACTGTATCTAATCACTGCTCGGTAACAGGAGACATAAGGCCACTGAAAAGCAGAGGAGTAGATCTGGGGCTGTAATAGACTGAGTGTTTGTGGAGTTCCTGCTGCTCGTCGTAACCACCAGTGATGAGTCTGATGGAGAGAGTCAGGGAGACAAGAGAAGTTGTTAATAACAGTACTGATGATAATACTATTAAAATTACACAGTCATGATGGTAGAAGTCCTTACTGGAGGCTGTAATGCCAATCACCTTGCCAGCTGTGTAAAAACAAACAAAAACACATGGTGATGATTTCAAGAAAATGATATTAAATGACAATTAATACATTTCCATTACACAATTATTTGGACTATTAGTTAACAGTTAAACTATTATACAATCAGATGATGTTTTAAACATACTTTTAAGTAGTGTTCAATCTTGACTGGTAAAATCAGAATGTAAATTTTATTATTTCAGCATAAAGATCCAGTTATTCTATATTTTTAATAACAAATCCAATTTATGCAAAGATTAAACGGCCTACAAAATGTTTATTTAGTTTCTTCTGGGACAAATTTGAATTCAATTGTTGCCGCAGCAGGTCGGTGCATGTGAGAATCTTAATAAAACTCAATGTCCATTTCATTGAAGGAACATGCTAATCAAGTGACTTTTTGATTTGTTATTTTGATTATTATTAAAATCAAAATGATTCTACTTGGCCGAATATATCGACTGCTCATATGGTATGTTTCCTTAAAATATTTGCCATGTAATAGTCAAATTACTTCCGTGACCCTTCCATGGTGGACCCCGTGACAAAGCATTCCAAAAAAACACTCTACAGGTTAAAACATGACGAAGACCATGAACAACTTGAGGAAGGCGGCGGTGAACTTCTTCCTACAAAAAAACCCAGAAAAATAAGGTGGTCATTTTGATGCCAAGTCATCGGTGTTGGGTAAGATCAGCTATCAGCACATTGATGCTGAAGCTTTCGACACCTCGCCTCGCTTGTTTTATCTTGTTTTAACTGTATTTGTAACCCTGTACATTTAGTATCAATACAATGAAGACAAATAACAAAATGCTCAACTTAAATTCCAAATGCATTAGAGCGGTACACGTTGAGTTTAGTAAACTTCAGTGGCCTCCACACTCAGATGTGATAGAACAGGCAGCAGGAATGTGCAGCTCACAAATATAAAAATAGACTACTCCATGAAGTTATCTCTTACTGTATTTTTTTTTTTTTTAAATATTATTTATACGTATTTAATATAAATCATATAGTAAATGGAGGTTTCCTTGAGATCATATCCATCTTTCTAAAAGCTCTCGTGTTTGCTTGACAGAGTGATGCATCCTGCCACCACAACAACATGTATTCTCCTGACTCATATTTAATTCCACTGAATATTATAAAAAAAATATTTTGTCTTGTTTTTTTTATTCAATACTTTTCATTCCACCTGGACAAAAGTACAGTTAAACCCTTTGGTTCACTGCTGCTGAGTCTGTGCATTGCTTTGGCTCCAGTGACATATGAATACCAGTAAATCTGCTGCAGTTTGGCTTCTGGTTTTCTTCTGTATTGTGACTTTAAGTTATGCTCCCGTCATGTTTATAGTTTTTCTGTATAAGTAAAAGTTTCGCTACAAGTCTTTCTTCTTTCTTCTTCTTAGCATCTGACTTGTAAACCCTTATTCGATCAGTTTTAAGTAATCCAAATACTTTATATACTAAACAATATAAACTGTTAATTGCTGTATATTGGATTGCACTTACTTCACAGTCTGTAACAAACATGCAGTAAATGTTTTGTATGAATGTTTTATTAGTTATCAGTTAGAAGTTTTAATACTCTTTGTAGTAACATTGATTTAAACCCCCCAACTGTTAAATATCAATAATGTGAGATGAGAGGAGTCTTCACTGTCCTTTCTTAAATCTCATATTTGAATAAGACACAGAGAAATGTTTTGTCATCCTAAAATTGAGATTTGTTCTCCGTTTTCCAAAATTATTCAAATGTCGCTCAACAATACATCAATGCAAAAGAACATATATCCAGTCATGGTTGCTGTTGCGGGTAAACGTATGATTTATTTCAATGAAAAGCAAGAAGCATTATATATCATCTGAAGGTTCCTTCAGGGCGACTTCTTCAGTCAAAAATAATAGCACTGGGGCTGTCATCGTCTGAGCGCTTGTTGAGCTCCTGCTGCTCGACGTCAACGCCATGATGTTTGATGATACTGATGGAGAGAGTCAGCGAGACAAGAGAAGTAGTTAATAACAGTATTGATGATTATATTATTAAACTTACACAGTCATGATGCTAGAAGTCCTTACTCATGGTTCGCCTGGACCGCTGTGAAAAAACAAACAAAAACCCACGGTGATAAAGTCAAGCAAATTATATTATATGACTATGACAACATTTCCATTACACAATTATTTTGACTATTTGTTAAAAGTTAAACAATTAAACATACAGATGATGTTTTATACATACTTTAAAGTAGTGTTTAATTTTGACTGGTAAAAATAGAATGTATGTTTAAATATTTTAGCATAAAGATCCAGTTGTTCTATATTTTATAAAATCCAATTAATGCAAATATCAAATCGCCTAGAGATTGTTATTTTGATTATTATTGAAATCAAAATGATTCTACTTGGTCAAATATATCGACTACTCATATGATATGTTCTACTCAATTATTAGCCATCTAAAAAATTTAATTAATTCCGTGACTCTACCTAGGAGCATCCCTCTCGCAAGGGCTCCCATGGAACCCTCTCCAGGTTCAGCCATGAGGACGACCAAGGACAACACCAGGAAGGCAGCAGCGAACTTCATCCTACAAAAACAACATAAGAACAAAAGATTGTTAACAATTGCATTATACAGTTACAAGCTGAGCACATTTCCCCAATGCTTGGTCTCGTCTTAATGAGTTTAAAGTAGATCAATCTTACCTGTTGAATACAAAGTGAGCTTTGTGAGATTCAAAGGTGAAATCTGTTGTCTACTCTACAGAGGCAACTCTTTATATACACAGAATTGACCTCATTGTCATTGTGTAACATTTAGAGTTATAACAGGAGGAGCTCAGTGGTAGATAATTCAACAACTAGAAATCACAGGACTAGTCCTCCTCTCACTTCCTCACTTTGTAGATTCTGGTTAATTGGTTGAGTGGTTGTTAGAACAATCATCTATTCACTTCATGAAGCAACACTTAGTGGCTGCAGCTCCAGAAATGTGAGGATGATTTGCAGTTTAAGTCAACAGAGTAAGAGTAGTAGAAGACTTTAGACATTAGTTTTATTAATCTTGTGAAAAAGAACTGTTCCCAGTATAGAGCCTTGTAGGACACCATGAACTCTTTTCTATGAGAATGAAGTTCTGTCAAAGTGGAGATATTTTTTCATCTGCCTGTGCTTTGCCTGTTTAGACTGAAAAATGTCCCGTTGAATTGTATTTTCACTAATAATCGCAGAGGAGCAGATCTGGGGTTGTAATAGACTGAGTGCTTGTCGAGTTCCTGCTGCTCGTCCTAAACGCCATCGATGAGTCTGATGGAGAGAGTCAGGGAGACAAGAGAAGTTGTTAATAACAGTACTGATGATTATACTATTAAAATTACACAGTCATGAACGTAGAAGCCCTTACCCATTGAGGAACTTTGCACCTGTGTAAAAACAAACAAAAAAAGGATATTAAATGACAATTAACACATTTCCATAAAACAATTATTTAGGCTATTAGTTAACAGTTAAACTATTATACAAACAGATGATGTTTTAAACATACTTTTAAGTAGTGTTCAATCTTGACTGGTAAAATCAGAATGTATGTTTTATTATTTCAGCATAAAGATCCAGTTATTCTATATTTTTTATAACAAATCCAATTTATGCAAAGATTAAACGGCCTAGAAAATGTTTATTAAGTTTCTTCTGGGACACATATGAATTCAATTGTTGCCGCAGCAGGTCGGTGCATGTGAGAATCTTGATAAAACTCAATGTCCATTTCATTGAAGGAACATGCTTATCGAAGGCCTTTTTTAATTGTTATTTTGATTATTATTGAAATCAAAATGATTCTACTTGGCCAAATATATCGACTGCTTATATGGTATGTTTCCTTAAAATATTTGCCATGTAATAGTCAAATTACTTCCCTGACCCTACCATGGTGGACCCCGTGACAAAGCATTCCAAAAAAACACTCTACAGGTTCAAACATGACGAAGACCATGAACAACACGAGGAAGGCTGCGGCGAACTTCTTCCTACAAAAAACCCCCAGAAAAATAAGGTGGTCATTTTGATGCCAAGTCAACGGTGTTGTGTAAGATCAGCTATCAGCGATCAGCACATTGATGCTGAAGCTTTCGACACCTCCTCTCTCTTGTGTTATCTTGTTTTAACTGTATTTGTAACCCTGTTCATTTAGTATCAATACAGTTAAAACAAATAACAAATGCTCAACTTAAATTCCAAATGCATTAGAGCGGTAGACGTTGAATTCAGTAAACTTCAGTGGCCTCCACACTCAGATGTTTGGCTTCTGGTTTTCTTCTGTATTATGACTTTAACTTAAGCTCCAGTAATGTTTATAGTCTTTCTGTATAAGTAAAAGTTTCAACGCTACAAGTATTTCTTCTTTCTTCCTCTTAGCATCTGACTTGTAAACCCAGTTTTAAATAATCCAAATACTTTATATACTAAACAATATACACTATTAATTGCAGTATATTGGATTGCACTTACTTCACAGTGTGTAACAAACATGCAATTAATGTTTTGTAGGAATCTTTCATTAGTTATCAGTTAGAAGTTTTTAATACTGTTTGTAGTAAAATTGATTTAAACCCCCCCAACTGTTAAAATATCAATAATGTGAGATGAGAGGAGTCTTCATTGCCATCGTTAAATCTCATATTTGAATTAGAGACCGAGAAATGTTTTGACAACATAAAATTGAGATTTGTTCTCAGTTTTCCCAAATTATTCAAATGTCGCTCAACAATACATCAATGCAAAAGATCATATATCCAGTCATGGTTGCTGTTGTGGGTAAACGTATGATTTATTTCAATGAAAAGCAAGAAGCATTATATATCATCTGAAGGTTCCTTCAGGGCGACTTCTTCAGTCAAAAACAATAGCACTGGGGCTGTCATCGTCTGAGCGCTTGTTGAGCTCCTGCTGCTCTTTGTAATCCTGCCCCTGCCCCAAGCCATTGCTAGAGAGAGTCAGTGAGACAAGAGAAGTTGTCAATAACAGTACTGATGATAAACTATAAAAAATCACAGTAATGATGGTAGAAGTCTTTACACAAGGGCATCCACGCCAGCCTGCCCGACACCTGTGTAAAACAAACAAAAACACATGATAAACTCAAGCAAATGATATTCAATGACAATTAATGCATTTCCATAACACAATTATTAGGAGGATTAGTTAACAGTTAAACAATTATGCATACAGATGATGTTTTATACATACTTTTAAGTAGTATTTAATCTTTACTGGTAAAATCAGAATGTGTGTTTTAATATTTTAGCATAGAGATCCAGTTATTCTATTGGTTTAAAAAAAGAACTTCTTCCTACAAAAAAACCCTGAAAAAAAAGGTGGTCATTATGATGCCAAGTCACCGGTGTTGGGTAAGATCAGCTATCAGCGATCAGCACATTGATGCTGAAGCTTTCGACACCTCGTCTCTCTCGTTTCATCTTGTTTTAACTGTTTTTGTAACCCTGTACATTTAGTATCAATACAATGAAAACAAATAACAAATGCTCAACTTAAATTCCAAATGCATTAGAGCGGTAGACGTTGAGTTCAGTAAACGTCAGTGGCCTCCACACTCAGATGTGATAGAACAGGCAGCAGGAATGTGCAGCTCACAAATATAAAAATAGACTTCTCCATGAAGTTATCTCTGACTATTGTTTTTTTTTAAAATATTATTTGTATGTATTTAATATAAACGTTTAGTTAATGGAGGTTTCCTTGAGATCGTATCCATCTTTCGAAAAGTTGTGTTTACTTGACAGAGTGATGCATCCTGCCACCACAACAACATGTATACTTCTGACTCATATTTATTTCAACTAAATATTATTCAAAAAATATGTATATTCTGTCTTGTTTTTTGAATCCAATACTTTTCATTTCACCTTGACAAAAGTAAAGTTAAACTCTTTGGTTCACTGCTGCTGAGTCTGTGCATTGCTTTGGCTCCAGTGACATATGAATACCAGTAAATCTGCTGCAGTTTGGCTTCTGGTTTTCTTCTGTATTGTGACTTTAACTTATGCTCCCGTCAAGTTTATAGTTTTTCTGTATAAGTAAAAGTATCAAGGCTGCAAGTATTTCTTCTTTCTTCTTCTCAGCATCAGGAGGATACAAGTCTTCTCCTGTTTTCTCTTCCACTCTATTGTTGTGCAGGAAAGCAACTTTGTCTGGTTTTATCTGACAAACACTAATTCAATTAGTTTTAACATTGATGCAAAAGCTTTCGACACCTCGTCTCTCTTGTTCGGGCAAAAGCACCGAACGGTTGGAAGCCCTTTGAAATTGTAAGAATTTGTATTATTATTTTGCATTTATTGGACATTTTTACTTTGACGTACTTCTCCCACGGCTTTCATCAGATCTAATTCAAATTGAAATGAGTGTCATCTAACCAAGATGGAGATACAAAATGTGCCAGAGATCAATTCTTCATCACACCAGTCTGACCGTGGCGTAAAACTTTGATTACACGCCATCAAAACACGAGGTTCTGTATCTCAGGAATATTTGGTCCAATCGTCTCCAAACTAGACATGTAAGACAAGAGTCCCAGCCTGATGACATCTACACAGAAATTATGACTTAAAATCACAGTGCCACCTGCTGGCTACAGGAAGTGACATGTTTTATACTTTGATGATCTACTCCTGGCTGCTTTACAATGAAGCTCAAAAGAGCTCAGTCAAGTCAGTGGATCATGGTCAGAATTTTGACATTTGCTCAAACAGCGTCAACATTGATGTGCGGCGAAGGATCATCCTTTGCCAAAGGACACGATGTTGTCATAACTCCAGTGTGCATTGTCTTATCACTACCAAACTTCTGTCACATGATAAGAGTCCAAGCCTGAACAGCTCTTTGTCAACATTTCCTCAGTGTCATAGCGCCACCTATTGATTTGCCATGAAACAGGAAGTACTTTGTAAATCCACTCTTCATTATCCAACCGGATCCGAACTACTGACCTATGATCAAAATCCTGATCTGAACAGCTGCATATATAAATATTAGTTTAGGGTCATAGCGCCACCTACTGATCAGTGTGAAAATTTAGTTGTGGTAATATTGTCCAATTGACACAAATTTGCTCACGCTACATCAGAGCGCCTACTTGAACAGATCTATATGTATGTGCGGAATAATACTGATGGCGTCACCTACTGGCAACAGGAAGTAAGCTTTGTTTTACAACTATCATTCAATTTACATACAATTTTTACAGTGTGATTAGCAGGTGAGGATTGACATAACGTGACGGACGCAGGAAGTGAAGCGTTTGTCCTTGCCGAAGTGCGCAAAACACAGTGTGCAAAACGCATGCAACGCGGAGACGTGTGTGCTTGGTCATCGATCTGTCTACACTGACCGCAACAGGCTTCAACTTGCGTGTGCTCGGTCCCGCCAGTGCTACAACTTAGCCCTAGTTTTAACTGTATTTATAACCCTGTACATTTAGTATCATTACAGTGAAGTCAAATATCAAAATGCTAACCTTTAATTCCAAATGCATTGGAGCGGTAGATGTTGAGTTAAGTAAACGTCAGTGGCCTCCACACTCAGATGCGATAGAACAGGCAGCATGAATGTGCAGCTCACAAATATGAAAAAAGACTTATCCATAAAGTTATCTCTGACTGTTTTGTTGTTTTTGGAAATATAATTTGTACGTATTTAATATAAAACATGTAGTTAAAGTTGGTTTCCTTGAGATCGTATCCATCTTTCTAAAAGCTCTCGTGTTTACTCGACAGAGTGATGCCTCCTGCCAACACAACAACATGTATTCTCGTGACTCATATTTAATTCCACTTAATAATATTAAAAAAATATGTATATTATGTCTTGTTTTTTTTATTCAATACTTTTCATTCCACTTGGACAAAGTACAGTTAAACCCTTTGGTTCACTGCTGCTGAGTCTGTGCATTGCTTTGGCTCCAGTGACATATGAAAACCATTAAATCTGCTGCAGTTTGGCTTCTGGTTTTCTTCTGTATTGTGACTTTAACTTATGCTCCCGTTGTGTTTATAGTTTTTCTGTATAAGTAAAAGTTTCAACGCTACAAGTATTTCTTCTTTCTTCTTCCAAGCATTAGGAGGATACAAGTCTTCTCCTGTTTTCACTTCCACTCTATTGTTGTGTAGGAAGGCTACTCTGTCTGGTTTTATCTGACTTGTAAACCCTAATTCAATTAGTTTTAAGAAATCCAAATACTTTATACTCATAACAATATACACTGTTTACTGCAGTATATTGGATTGTAGTTACTTTACAGTTTGTAACAAACGTGCAGTAAATGTTTTGTATGAATGTGTTATGTTATCATTTAGAAGTTTTAATACTCTTTGTAGTAACATTGATTTGAACCCCCCAACATTAACAATATCTATAGAGTGATTTTAGAGGAGTCTTCATTGTCATTGTTAAATCTCATATTTGAATGAGGCACAGAGAAATGTTTTGACATCA
Source organism: Limanda limanda (assembly GCF_963576545.1). Classification (NCBI taxonomy): domain Eukaryota; kingdom Metazoa; phylum Chordata; class Actinopteri; order Pleuronectiformes; family Pleuronectidae; genus Limanda; species Limanda limanda. The sequence continues at coordinate 3,784,193 of NC_083653.1, read as the reverse complement.
TGAATTTTAGATTTGCTCTCAGTTTTTCAAAATTATTCAAATGTCGCTCAACAATACATCAATGCAAAAGAACATATATCCAGTCATGGTTGCTGTTGCGGGTAAATGTTTGATTTATTTCATTGAAAAGCAAGAAGCATTATATATCATCCGAAGATTCATTCAGGACGACTTCTTTAGTCAAAAACAATAAGACTGGGGCTGTCATCGTCTGAGCGCTTGTTGAGCTCCTGCTGCTCGTAATAACCGTGACTCCCTGGGTTCATTCTGATGGAGAGAGTCAGCGAGACAAGAGAAGTTGTTAATAACAGTACTGATGATTATACTATAAAAATACACAGTAATGATGGTAGAAGTCCTTACCCATGGAGAAAACCTCCAACCGTGTAAAAACAAACAAAAAACACATAGTGTTAAATTCAAGCAAATGATATTAAATAACAATTTATACATTTAAATTACACAATTATGAGGACTATTAGTAAACAATAATACATACAGATGATGTTTTATATGTGTTTTAAAGTAGTGTTCATTCTTGACTGGTAAAATCAGAATGTATGTTTTATTATTTAAAATAGAGATCCAGTTATTCTATATTTTAAAAAACTAATTTGATTAATGGAAAGATTAAATCATATAGAACAACGTACTAAGAATTCTTCTGAGACCAATTTGATTTCAAATGTTGCCGCATCAGGTCGGTGCATGTTAGAATCAAAATCTTTTACAATGTCCATTTCATTGAAGGAACATGCTAATCAAAGGCCTATTAGGTTGTTATTTTGATTATTATTGAAATCAAAGTGATTCTATTTGGCCAAATATATTGACTAGTGATTTATGTGATTTTTCAGCTGTTATATTAAAATATTTGCAATGTAAAAAGCAAATGAATTCCTTGACTGTACCTGTGAAACCTTTGAGGATTGTCTCTGTAGAGCGACACTCTTCAGGTTCAGCCATGAGGACGACCATGGACAACACCAGGAAGGCGGCAGTGAACTTCATCCTACAAAAACAACATAAGAACAAAGAGATTGTTAACAATTGCATTATACAGTTAGAAGCTGAGCACATTTCCCAATTGCTTGGTCTCGTCTTAATGAGTTTGAAACATATCGATCTTACCTGTCGAATAAAAAGTGAGCTTTGTGAGACTTAAAGGTGAAATCTGTTGTCTACTCTACAGAGGCAACTCTTTATATACACAGAACTGACCTCATCGTCATTGTGCAACATTAAGAGTTATAACAGGAGGAGCTCACATAGTGGTAGATAATTGATAAAATAAGAAAACACAGGACCTCGTCCTCCTCTCACTTCCTCACTTTGTAGATTCTGGTTTAGTCGTTACAACAATCGTCTTTTCACTTCATGAACCAACACTACATTTCTGCAGCTCCAGAAATGTGAGGATGATTTGTAGTTTAAGTAAATACAGTAAAAGTTTTATTAATCTTGTGAAAAAGAACTGATCCCAGTATAGAGCCTTGTACGACACCATGAACTCTTTTCTATGAGATTTAAATGCTGTCAAAGTGCAGATATTTTTGCATCTGCCTGTGCTTTGCCTGTTTAGACTGAAAAAATTCCCGTTGAATTCAATTTTCACTAATGCTCAACGATAAAAGAGAGAATTGCAGAAAGGCAACTTTGTCTGGTTTTATCTGACTTGTAAACCCTAATTCCATTAGTTTTAAGAAATCCATATACTTTATACTCTAAACCAGGGGTCTTCAACGTTTTTCAGGCCAAGGACCCCAAAACAGGTGGAGAGATTGAGCAGGGACCCCCTATTATATATATTGTATAAAATTGTGTTTTATATTAAACTGGGCCTAGTGCCATGTATAAACATAACTACCCTGATATTGTGCATTCAATACTAAGCTATTCAAATATTACACTGGTTCATATATTCATGTTTTTAATTTAAACATGTGCATGGTACAGGGTGGCCATGCCACTGCCATTTATAAACATACAGTGGGTACGGAAAGTATTCAGACCCCTTTAAATTTTTCACTCTGTTTCATTGCAGCCATTTGCTAAAATCAAAAAAGTTCATTTTACATCTCATCAATGTACCCTTAGCCCCCCATCTTGACAGAAAAAAACAGAAATGTAGAAATTTTTGCAAATTTATTAAAAAAGAAAAACTGAAATATCACATGGTCATAAGTTTTCAGACCCTTTGCTCAGTATTGAGTAGAAGCACCCCTTTGAGCTAGTACTCTCATTTGCTCTGACATGCACTGTGAGCTGTAAGGTCTTATATAGACAGGTGTGTGCCTTTCCTAATCAAGTCCAATCAGTTTAATTAAACACAGCTGGACTCCAATGAAGGTGTAGAACCGTCTCAAGGAGGATCAGAAGAAATGGACAGAATGTGAGTTAAATATGAGTGTCACAGCAAAGGGTCTGAATACTTATGACCATGTGATATTTCAGTTTTCTTTTTTAATACATTTGCAAAAATTTCTACATTTCTGTTTTTTACTCTCAAGATGGGGTGCTGAGTGTACATTAATGACAAATAAAATGAACTTTTTGGATTTTTGCAAATTGCTGCAATGAAACAAAGAGTGAAATATTTAAAGGGGTCTGATTACTTTCCGTACCCACTGTACATCTTGCATACAACACTGAGCTATTAAAGTAATTCACAGATTCATGTTTTTATTTTAAACATATGTGTAGAACAGACAGTGAATCCTTAAGCTATCTGTGGATGGCACACATACTCCCACATTAGTGAGATGTCGGACCCTGATGGGTAGCACACAATTTATCTAATCTTGGATGGATGGTGGTTGTCAGGCAGAGGGTCAAATCAGCCTCACAATAGGTCGGGTGCATGTTAATGTGTATTGAAAGACATTTAAATTCGTGAAAAAAAAAAAATTAAAAAAATTGTCTAGTCAACCAAAGATTTCGCGGCCCCCCTGCAATACCTCCGCGGACCCCCTTTTGAAGACCTCTGCTCTAAACAATATACACTGTTAACTGCAGTATATTGGATTGTAGTTACTTTACAGTGTGTAACAAACGTGCAGTAAATGTTTTGTATGAATGTGTTATTTTATCATTTAGAAGTTTTAATACTCTTTGTGGTAACATTGATTTAAACCCCCCAACAGTTACAATATCTATACAGTGAGATTAGAGGAGTCTTCATTGTCATTGTTAAATCTCATATTTGAATAAGAAACAAGAAATGTTTTGTCATCCTAAAATTGAGATTTGTTCTCAGTTTTCCCAAATTATTCAAATGTCGCTCAACAATACATCAATGCAAAAGAACATATATCCAGTCATGGTTGCTGTTGCGGGTTAACGTATGATTTATTTCAATGAAAAGCAAGAAGCATTATATATCATCTGAAGGTTTCTTCAGGGCGACTTCTTCAGTCAAAAACAATAGCACTGGGGCTGTCATCGTCTGAGCGCTTGTCGAGCTCCTGCTGCTCTTCGTTAGCGCGACCATTGTGGATGGACAAGAGAAGTAGTTAATAACAGTACTAATGATAATATTATTAAACTTACACAGTCATGATGGTAGAAGTCCTTACCCATGGATCGCCTGGCCAGCTGTGAAAAAACAAACAAAAACACACGGTGATAAAGTCAAGCAAATTATATTATATGACTATGACAACATTTCCATTACACCATTATTTTGACTATTTGTTAAAAAATAAACAATTAAACATACAGACGATGTTTTATACATACTTTAAAGTAGTGTTTAATTTTGACTGGTAAAATCAGAATGTATGTTTAATTATTTTAGCATAAAGATCCAGTTGTTCTATGTTTTATAAAATCCAAATAATGCAAATATTAAATCGCCTAGAGATTGTTATTTTGATTATTATTGAAATCAAAATGATTCTACTTGGTCAAATATATTGACTGCTCATATGGTATGTGTCATTAAAATATTTGCCATGTGATAATCAATTAGTTCCGTGACCCTACCATGGTGGACCCCATGACAAAGCATTCCAAAAAACACTCTACAGGTTCAAACATGACGAAGACCATGAACAACACGAGGAAGGCGGCGGCGAACTTCGTCCTGCAAAAAAAACAAAAAAAAAGTGGTAATTTTGTTGCCAAGTCACCGGTGTTGTGTAAGATCAGCTATCAGCGATCAGCACATTGATGCTGAAGCTTTCCACACCTCGTCTCTCTTGTTTTAACTGTATTTGTAACCCTGTTCATTGAGTATCAATACAGTGAAGACAAATAACAAAAGGCTTAACTTGTAAACCTTAATTCCATTAGTTTTAAATAATCCAAATACGTTTTACACTATTAATTGCAGTATATTGGATGCAGTTACTTTACAGTGTGTACCAAACGTGCAGTAAATGTTTTGTATGAATGTATTAGTAGTTATCAGTTAGAAGTTTTAATACTCTTTGTAGTAACATTGATTAAAACCCACCTACAGTTAAAATATCTATACAGTGAGATTAGAGGAGTCATCATTGTCATTTCTTAAAACTCATATTTGAATAATACACAGAGAAATGTTTTGACATCCTAAAATTGAGGTTTGTTCTCAGTTTTCCAAAATTATTCAAATGTCGCTCAACAATACATCAATGCAAAAGAACATATATCCAGTCATGGTTGCTGTTGCGGGTAAATGTTTGATTTATTTCATTGAAAAGCAAGAAGCATTATACACTGTATATCATCTGAAGGTTCCTTCAGGGCGACTTCTTCAGTCAAAAACAATAGGACTGGGGCTGTCATCGACTGAGCGCTTGTCGAGTTCCTGCTGCTCGTTGTAAATGCCACGATTTTTGATGAGTCTGATGGAGAGAGTAAGGGAGTTAAGAGAAGTTGTTAATAACAGTACTGATGATAATACTATTAAAAATACACAGTCATGATGGCAGAAGTCCTTACGAATGAAGGAACTTGGCACCTGTGTAAAAACAAACAAAAACACACTATGATAAACTCAAGCAAGTTATATTAAATGACAATAAATTTCCATAACACAATTATTTGGACTATTAGTTAACAGTTAAACAATTATACATACAGATGATGTTTTAAACATATTTATACGTAGTGTTCAGTCTTGACTGGTAAAAATCTGAATGTGTTTTATTATATTAGAATATTGATCCAGTTATTCTATATTTATAATAACAAATTAATGCAAAGATTAATTCGCCTAGAAAATGTTAATTAAGTTTCTTCTGGGACAAATTTGAATTCAATTGTTGCCGCAGCTGGTCGGTGCATGTGAGAGTCTAAATAAACCTCAATGTCCATTTCATTGAAGGAACATGCTCATCAAAGGTATTTCTTATTGGTATGGTATGTGTCATTAAAATATTTGCCATGTGATAATCAATTACTTCCGTGACCCTAACATTGTGGACCCCCTGACAAAGCATTCCAAAAAATCACTATCCAGGTTCAAACATGACGAAGACCATGAACAACACGAGGAAGGCGGCGGCGAACTTCTTCCTACAAAAAAAAACAGAAAAATAAGCTGGTCATTTTGATGCCAAGTCACCGGTGTTGGGTAAGATCAGCTATCAGCGATCAGCACATTGATGCTGAAGCTTTCGACACCTCGCCTCGCTTGTTTTATCTTGTTTTAACTGTATTTGTAACCCTGTACATTTAGTATCAATAAAGTGAAGACAAATAACAAAATGCTTAACTTTAATTCCAAATGCATTAGAGCGGTAAACGTTGAGTTTAGTAAACTTCAGTGGCCTCCACACTCAGATGCGATAGAACAGGCAGCAGGAATGTGCAGCTCACAATTATAAAAATAGACTTCTCCATGAAGTCATCTCTGACTATTGTTTTTTTTTAAATATTATTTGTACGTATTTAATATAAATCATACAGTAAATGGAGGTTTCCTTGAGATTGTATACATCTTTCTAAAAGTTCTTGTGTTCACTTGACAGAGTGATGCATCCTGCCACCACAACACAGCTATTCTCCTGACTCATATTTATTTCAAATAAATATTATTAAAAAATGCATATTCTATAATTTTTTTTATTCAATACTTTTCATTCCACCTGGACAAAAGTATAGTTAAACCCTTTGGTTCACTGCTGCTGAGTCTGTGCATTGCTTTGGCTCCAGTGACAAATGAATACCAGTAAATCTGCTGCAGTTTGGCTTCTGGTTTTCTTCTGTATTGTGACTTTAACTTATGCTCCTGTCGTGTTTATAGTTTTTCTGTATAAGTAAAAGTTTCAACACTGCAAGTATTTCTTCTTTCTTCTTCTCAGAATCAGGAGGATACAAGTCTTCTCCTTTTTTCTCTTCCACTCTATTGTTGTGCAGGAAGGCAACTTTGTCTGGTTTTATCTGACTTGTAAACCCTAATTCAAATAGTTTTCAGTAATCCAAATACTTTATACACATCCTAAAATTGAGATTTGTTCACAGTTTTCCAAAATTATTCAAATGTCGCTCAACAATACATCAATGCAAAAGAACATATATCCAGTCATGGTTGCTGTTGTGGGTAAATATTTGATTTATTTAAATGAAAAGCAGGAAGCATTATATATCATCTGAAGGTTCCTTCAGGGCGACTTCTTCAGTCAAAAACAATAGCACTGGGGCTGTCATCGTCTGAGCGCTTGTTGAGCTCCTGCTGCTCGTCCTGTCCCCAGGCATTGCTGGAGAGAGTCAGTGAGACAAGAGAAGTTGTCAATAACAGTACTGATGATAATACTATAAAAATACACAATAATGATGGTACAAGTCCTTACACAGCGGCATCCACGCCAGCACTCGCAGCACCTGTGTAAAAACAAACAATAACACATGATGATAAACTCAAGCGAATAATATAAAATGACAATTAATGCATTTCCATTACACAATTATTAGGACTATTAGTTAACAGTTAAACAATTATACATACAGATTGTTGACATGTTTTATACATACTTTTAAGTAGTATTCAATCTTGACTGGTAAAATCAGAATGTGTGTTTTATTATTTTATCATAGAAATCCAGTTATTCTATTGGTTTAAAAAAAGGTCTGAGTAATGGAAAGATTAAATCCCCTATCACAATGTACTTTAAATTCTTCTGAGACAAATTCGATTTCAAATGTTGCCGTAGCAGATCGTTGCATGTGAGAGTCAAAATAAATTACAATGTCCATTTTATTGTCTGAACATGCTAATCAAAGGCCTTTTTAGTTGTTATTTTGATTATTATTGGAATCAAAGGGATTCTATTTGGCCAAATATATTGACTACTTATTTGTGTGACTTTCCAGCAATGTTATATAAAAAATATTTGCAACGTGAAAAGCAAATTAATTCCGTGACTCTACCTTCACCAACCCCTTGCACCGCGTTGCCAAGAAGATCAAAAAGATGACCAGAAACACGACCATGACCAGAACCATGACCATGAGGACGATGACGACCAAAATGAAAACGACCCTCTCCGAGATCAACCATGAGAACGAAGATGGACAACATGAGGAAGGTGGCAGTGAACTTCATCCTACAAAAACAACAGAAAAAAAGATTGTTAACATTTGCATTATACAGTTAGAAGCTGAGCACATTTCCCAAATGCTTGGTCTCATCTAAATTAGTTTTTAAATATCGATCTTACCTGTCGAAAACAAAGTGAGCTTTCTGAGATACAAAGGTGAAATATGTTGTCTACTATACAGAGGCAACTCTTTATATACACAGAACTGACTTCACAGTCATTGTGTAACATTTAGAGTTATAACAGGAGGGGCTCACATAGTGGTAGATAATTCAACAACTAGAAAACACAGGACTAGTCCTCCCCTCACTTCCTCACTTTGTAGATGCTGGTTGAATGGTTGTTATAACAATCGTCTTTCCACTTCATGAAGCAACACTTAGTGGCTGCAGCTCCAGAAATGTGAGGATGATTTGCAGTTCAAGTAAATAGAGTAAAGGTAGTAGAAGACCATAGACATTCATTTTATTAATCTTGTGAAAAAGAACTTCTCCCAGTATAGAGCCTTGTAGGACACCATGAACTCTTTTCTACGAGATTTAAGTGCTGTCAAAGTGGAGATATGTTTTCATCTTCCTGTGCTTTGCCTGTTTAAAACTGAAAGATTTCCCGTTGAATTCTATTTTCACTAATAATCGCAGAGGAGTAGATCTGGGGTTGTAATTGACTGAGCGCTTGTCGAGCTCCTGCTGCTCGTCCTAACCGCCATCAATGAGTCTGATGGAGAGAGTCAGGGAGACAAGAGAAGTTGTTAATAACAGTACTGATGATAATACTATTTAAATTACACAGTCATGATGGTAGAAGTCCTTACTGGAGGCTGTAATTCCAATCACCTTGCCAGCTGTGTAAAAACAAACAAAAACACATGGTGATAATTTCAAGGAAATTATATTTAATGACAATTAATACATTTACATAACACATTATTTGGACTATTAGTTAACAGTTAAACTATTATACAATCAGAATGATGTTTTAAACATACTTTTAAGTAGTGTTCAATCTTGACTGGTAAAATCAGAATGTATGTTTTATTATTTCAGCATAAAGATCCAGTTATTCTATATTTTTAATAACAAATTTAATTTATTTAAAGATTAAACAGCCTAGAAAATGTTTATTAAGTTTCTTCTGGGACAAATTTGAATTCAATTGTTGCCGCAGCAGGTCGGTGCATGTGAGAATCTCAATAAAACTCAATGTCCATTTCATTGAAGGAACATGCTAATCAAAGTCCTTTTTGAAATGTTATTTTGATTATTATTGAAATCAAAATGATTCTACTTGGCCAAATAAATCACCTGCTCATATGGTATGTGTCATTAAAATATTTGCCATGTGATAATCAAATTACTTCTATGACCCTAACATGGTGGACCCCGTGAAAAAGCATTAAAAGGAAGGCAGCGGCGAACTTCTTCCTACAAAATAACCCCAGAAAAATAAGATGGTCATTTTGATGCCAAGTCACCGGTGTTGTGTAAGATCAGCTATCAGCGATAAGCACATTGATGCTGAAGCTTTCGCAACCTCCTCTCTCTTGTTTTATCTTTTTTTAACTGTATTTGTAACCCTGTACTTTTAGTATCAATACAGTTGAAACAAATAACAAATGCTGAACTTAAATTCCAAATGCATTAGAGCGGTAGACGTTGAGTTCAGTAAACTTCAGTGGCCTCCACACTCAGATGTGAAAGAACAGGCAGCAGGAATGTGCAGCTCACAAACATAAATATAAACTTCTTGTATATGAACATGGGCATATGCAGTGCAAATCCGATAACGGAACAAACAAAGCGCTGTTTTAAAAGTTTAAAAAAAAAGCCGTAATAATCCATCCACATTAGCAATAACAATTTGCAAGGCAACAAATGTAAAACATTAAGTGCAAATAGTGGATTGTTAAACATGTATTATTTGTGAAACAGAGCACTCACACATTACCTTCCACAAAAATAATAGCATGAAGAGGAAAAACACATCTACGGCGTAACCAAATATACTTGAGGCGTTTAAGGCCCCCAGAAAATAACCACTCACTCTCACAAGTCCATAAAGGGAAATTAACGATGGATTCCCTCCAGTCTGAGACATTGAGTAATTTATCTCGATAAAGTGCACATTGAATCGCACATCGCTCAAACGTTTTTTCAACTGTTACTCACCTAATGAGAGGGACGATGTTTCCGCATAGCGGTTGTCAAAGTTTTGATGTCCGGCTGAATTGAAGTCAACTTCAGTCGGAGATCAGGCCCAACATCCAGTCTGTACCTGTACTTGTCTTTAAAGCAACATTAGTGAAAAACCAGTCTCACACAGGTAAGTTGTGGCAAAAGTCATGAGAAACATCAACGCCTTCGTAGACAGATCAGTTTATTCCCAGTACACAGGCATCCAGATATGTGTCAGGTGCGTTTGTGAAAAGATCAGCTTCAAATCAGTATCACAATATAAATCCACAAGTCTATCCTGCTCCTTGGAACTGAGGCCTGCAATAACATCCTCGTTATGGGAGGAAAATGGGTTCTGCATCCAGCTACTCTGCTCGCTGAGTGCAGGCAAATGTATCCGGAGCTCCTTGATGACATCTGCCTCTCCACTTTGTTGAGAAACTCACACAGGTTGTCAAAGGACTGTTAGTTTTTCTGGACCACTCTTCTGTCCCATAGCTCGAGCTTCCTTATCGTGGCCTCTATCTTTCCGTGGACAAGAAACATGGTAACGGCAATTCCTTAGAGGGATAGATTGAGGCCATTTTAAGTAGCTGAAAATGTTGGCCAAGTAAGCCAACTTACAAAGCCAATTGAAGTCACAAAATCGATCTGATAGGTCAAAACAGGAGTCCACATGAAATGTCCGGACCTCGTCAAACAGTTCAAAAAGTCGAGTGAGCACCTTACCGCGCGACAGCCACCGCGCTTCAGTGTGCAGGAGAAGCTGACTGTGGTGGCTCCACATCTCCGCACATAATATGTCAAACAGGCGTGACTGCAGGGGCCGACTTTTGATGAAATTTACTGTTCTCACTGCTTCATCCAAGACGGTCTTAAAATCCCAGACATAGTTTTTGTGGCAAGTGCCTCTCTGTGGATACAGCAGTGGACCGATGTGACAAGCAGAGCCACGTCTTTGACCCTTTTCACCACTCCCGCTAGTTTTCCCTACATCGGTGCTGAGCCCCACACAATTTCTCCAGTCTATATCATGGGAAACCATGAATGTATTCAGAGTCTCAAAAATGGTCCCTGCAGTAGTGTGTGAGGGTAAAGGTTTGCAAAACAGAAAATGTTCATGTATTTCTCCATCATATTCATATCTCACAAAAGCAAGCAAGTTTGACAAACTTGCAATGTCGGTCTAAGTCAGTGATTCTCAAAATATGTGGCGTGCCCCACCGGTTGGGCGCGGAGGCATAACAGGTGGGGCGCGCGACCGGGAGGAGGAAATGTGAGGCGGAACTAATATTATAGCCAAACTAATGTTTTGACGTCTGCATCTCTTTAACGGCGGCGCAGTAAACAAATCGCTCTTTCGCCGTAGCCAGTGGTCGGCAGCCCGCGGCTTCAGCCCCTCTGCAGCGGCTCCCTGTGCAGTGTTGTGCATGTAGCGCACACACTCAAGCCCCCGGGGCTCCGCCCCGCCCCCACCCACTCACTCAGAGACACACAGTGGAGAGCATCGTTCACGTGAGGCAGCCGGTCAGTGACAAACAAGAGAAAGTGTTCAAAAACCAAGTTGAACAGAAAGTACGATCAAACCTGTCTTGCTCTTGGGTTCACAGTCAATGTGGTAGGACATGAGGAGAGACAAGTGTGTATTTTATGTCTGAAAAGTGAAAACTCTATGAGACCAAACAAATTAAGAAGACACTTAGAAACATTACACCCCAGTCACACGCATGTGTTCTTTTTGGTTGAGCTTTATCATCATTGTAACAAAGTGATTTTAATTGAATACATTTTTTCTCTATTATTGAAAAAGTACAGACTGATGGAGGAATGTAGTGATAAATGTCTCCAAAAGTACTTCAATTATGTTGAATTTAAGCAAAGTTATGTTACTATTTTTTGAAATAAGCGACAAATGTCATAAAAAGTTGTTTGAAAAAGGATTTTCAAACAACTTTTTGTCAGAAATTCATGATTTAATGTTCATGTGTATGTTATGTAAATACACATGTTAAACTTGGCCCATTTTGTTGGGGCGGGGGAGCGGGTGGGGAATGAAAAATATTTTAGACCTAAAGTGGGGCACGACCGAAAAAGTTTGAGAACCACTGGTCTAAGTGGAGAGCATAAAAGTTGCACATCTTCAGCCGCTTCACTTTGTTATCCGACAGGGAATTCACCCTCAGGTGTTTAGCTGCTTTCTCACCAATCACCACTCCAACCATCTCTTTGGCGGCAGGCAGGATTAAATCTTCCCAAATGGTATGTGGCTTCCCAGTTTTTGCTATCATCTTAGCTAGGCGATATGACGTCTCCACTGCCTTGGCATTTTCACTCCCAGTGACACGTGGATTCGATGGATTTCCTTTGGCTCAGATACTCTTTCAGCTCGTTTAAAAAAAAATCTCGCGGCTTGGATATATATTGTCCATGTTTAGTTTGTAAATGGTGGCGCAGTTTGCATGGTTTCAGGGCCTCGTTAGCTAGCATCTCCGAGCATAGCACACATACAGGCTTTGGGTTGTCCTCTCAGCCAGCACTCGTAAATCCCAGTGACAGGTACTCACTTGAGTACTTTCTGCAAGTCCTCTTTTTTGGCTTAAATGATTCAGTTTGATTTTCTGATTCCCCTTCTTCATTTAAAGCTTGCCTCTTTCGCCCTGAAAACCACTGCTCCGTCTTGCTCGACCCAGCAGGGGCGGCTCCTGGCATAGGCGAAGTAGGCGGTTGCCTAGGGCGCAAAATGCCGAGAGGGCGGCACAAGGGACTGATTTATCATGACGTGACACATGCAATATAAACCAATACATTAACATCACAACATCATCTTCTAAACCCGGGGACGCACCGGAGATAGAAGCGCCACGAAAGCTGTCCGCCTCCTTTCCGCGCCCATGTTAAATAATTGGGCTGTTCGCACCGGCAGCGCCGTGCCGGAAGCTGCGGGAAGCGCCTCGGCCGCTCGCGATCTGCAGCGATGGTTTCGGGGTCTGTTCTATTTTTTTCGCTCGCCGCGAGCAAATCGGGCCGGAAAACACACTGAAAATGTATATATTTTAAACGATATAAGTGATATATTAAATACATGATTGAATACACATACATATACATACAATATAGTTTAGCGAAAAAGTGACATGACCGAGACAAGCGTCTTGACATGCATAAAGCATGAGTCATAACGCAGAGGATCCGGTAATTTTTCAAAATAAAACGGTTTTATTTTGAAAAATTACCGGATATTAGATAAAAAAAACAGAAAATATGTAAAATGTTTATTCTTTCTGTGCGGCCCGGTACCAAATGACCCACAAATGGGCCTGTTGCCCTGTTGATTACAATAAATAGGTCTAAAAAATATGTTTATTGTGTTTGACTGTTCAGTACTGTTCATATTCATTAGATTTAAAAAGCAGACATAAAAGTAACTTAAAAGTTACTTTCCCTAGTAAGTAATTACTTTTGATATACAGTAACTGGTGAGGTGATTCCATTACTTTTAAAAGAAGTGACTAGTAACTGTAACTAATTACTAATTTTCAGTAAATTGCCAAACACTGCTTAATCCACACATTTGTCAGTTGTGTCTAAACAGACAGAAACACACAAGCATATACTCTCTTGTGTGTGTGTGTGGGGGGAGAACAATATAGATGTAGAATCACCCCGATTGCGGTGTTTGCGATGTTTATTTTTGTCGACATGACATGATATGCTGTCAGTACAGCTGATTTCAGACTTTTTATATTTTTATTATATATTTTTATTATTTTTTATAGCTTAGAATTTTGTCTGCCTGTGTGTGCATCTGTATACAGTCCAAAAGTTCTTGGGGATGCATGACAATTTGCGTGTGTATGTTGGGGGGGGGGCGCCGTTCTGAAATCTCGCCTAGGGCGCCAACATTGGCAGGGCCGGCCCTGCGACCCAGCACATCTCAAAGTTTTCCCTCACTTATGATTTCCCGCTTATGATGCATGATGCGTTCAGGTGTTAATGTTACGGTCAGCAAAAACAATCACACCTGTTTTAAAGGTCAGATACAAGAAGAACGGAATTTAAATGACTTTGTTTCCCGACCTGTGTTGATTTTAGTTTTTAAAATCAATTATAAATACTTTGTGGTAATTGAATGCTTACTTACAAATCTGAAACTTTTTTATTTATTCAATGTTTGATGACCTCTTGCGGCCCACCTGCAGTGGCTTCACGGCCCACCAGGGGGCTGCGGCCCACACTTTGGAAATGACTGATATAGTAAATGGAGGTTTCCACGAGATCGTATTCAAGTTTCTAAAAGTTCTCGTGTTTACTTGACACAATTATAAGGAGTATTAGTTAGGAGTTAAACAATTATGCATACAGATGATGTTTTATACATACTTTTAAGTAGTATTCAATCTTGAAATCAAAGGGATTCTATTTGGCCAAATATATTGACTACTTATATGGGTGACTTTTCAGCTATGTTATATAAAAAATATTTGCAATGTAAAAAGCAAATTAATTCCGTGACTCTACCTGTACCAATCCCGTGCACCACGTCGTTAAGAAGACCCCCTAAGAGGGATTCTTAGGGGGCTTACGAGAGGGCTTATGAGAGGGCTTGGGCTTCTTAGGCTTTCTGTTACGACGATGACCCTCTCCGAGATCAACCATGAGAACAAAGATGAACAACATGAGGAAGGTGGCAGTGAACTTCATTCTACAAAAACAACAGAAAAAAAAAGATTGTTAACATTTGCATTATACAGTTAGAAGCTGAGCACATCTCCTAAATGCTTGGTCTTGTCTAAATGAGATAACAATAGATCAATCTTACCTGTCGAATACAAAGTGAGCTATGTGAGATTCAAAGGTGAAATATGTTGTCTACTCTACAGAGGCAACTCTTTATGTACACAGAACTGACCTCACAGTCATTGTGTAACATAGAGTTATAACAGGAGGAGCTCACATAGTGGTAGATAATTCAACAACTAGAAAACACAAGACTAGTCCTCCTTCACTTCCTCACTTTGTAGATTCTGGTTAATTGGTTGAGTGGTTGTTATAACAATCGTCTTTTCAATTCATGAAGCAACACTTAGTGGCTGCAGCTCCAGAAATGTGAGGATGATTTGCAGTTTAAGTAAATAGAGTAAAAGTAGTTGAAGACCTAAGACATTAAGTTTTTTAATCTTGTGAAAAAGAACTGCTCCCAGTATAGAGCCTTATACGACACCATGAACTCCTTTCTATGAGATTGAAGTACTGTCAAAGTCGAGATAATTTTTCATCTGCCTGTGCTTTGCCTGTTTAGACTGAAAAAATGTCCTGTTGAATTCTATTTTCACTAATAATTGCAGAGGAGGAAATCTGGGGTTGTAATTGACTGAGCGCTTGTCGAGTTCCTGCTGCTTGTCATAACCGCCATCGATGAGTCTGATGGAGACAGTCAGGGAGACAACAGAAGCTTTTAATAACAGTACTGATGATAATACTATTAAAAATACACAGTCATGATGGTAGAAGATTCATCTTGGCCAAATATTCGACTGCTCATATGGTATGTTTCATTTAAATATTTGCCATGTAATAGTCAAATTACTTCAGTGACCCTAACATGGTGGACCCCGTGACAAAGCATTCCAAAAAACATTCTACAGGTTCAAACATGACGAAGACCATGAACAACACGAGGAAGGCTGCGGCGAACTTCTTCCTACAAAAAAACCCTGAAAAATAAGATGGTCATTTTGATGCCAAGTCACCGGTGTTGGGTAAGATCAGCTATCAGCGATCAGCACATTGATGCTGAAGCTTTCAACACCTCGTCTCTCTTGTTTGATCTTGTTTTAACTGTATTTGTAACCCTGTTCATTTAGTATCAATACAGTTAAAACATATAACAAACTGCTGAACTTTAATTCCAAATGCATTAGAGCGGTAAACGTTGAGTTCAGTAAATGTCAGTGGCCTCCACACTCAGATGTGATAGAACAGGCAGCAGGAATGTGCAGCTCACAAATATAAATATAGACTTCTCCATGAAGTTATCTCTGACTGTATTGTTTTGTTTTTTTTATATTATTTGTATGTATTTAATATAAATCATATAGTAAATGGAGGTTTCCTTGAGATCGTATCCATCTTTCGAAAAGTTCTTGTGTTCACTTGACAGAGTGATGCATCCTGCCACCACAACAACATGTATTCTCCTGACTCATATTTAATTCGAATTAATATTATTGATTTTCATTCCACCTGGACAAAAGTAAAGTTAAACCCTTTTGGTTCACTGCTGCTGAGTCTGTGCATTGCTTTGGCTCCAGTGACATATGAATACCAGTAAATCTGCTGCAGTTTGGCTTCTGGTTTTCTTCTGTGACTTTAACTTATGCTCCCGTTGTTTTCATAGTTTTTCTGTATAAGTAAAAGTATCAACGTTGCAAGTCTTACTTATTTCTTCTTCTAAGCATTAGAAGGATACAAGTCTTCTCCTGTTTTCTCTTCCACTCTATTGTTGTGTAGGAAGGCAACTTGTCTGGTTTTATCTGACTTGTAAACCCTAATTCCATTAGTTTTAAGTAATCCAAATACTTCATACATTAAACAATATACACTATTAATTGCAGTATATTGGATTGCAGTTACTTAACAGTGTGCAGCAAACATGCTGTAAATGTTTGGTTTGAATGTGTTATTAGTTATCAGTTAGAAGTTTTAATACTCTTTGTTGTAACGTTGATTTAAACCCCCCAACAGTTAAAATATCTATACAGTGAGATTAGAGGAGTCTTCATTGTCCTTTCTTAAATCTCATATTTGATTTAGACACAAAGAAATGTTTTGATATCCTAAAATTGAGATTTGTTCTCAGTTTTCCAAAATTATTCAAATGTCGCTCAACAATACATCCACGCAAAAGAACATATATCCAGTCATGGTTGCTGTTGCGGGTTAACGTATGATTTATTTCAATTGAAAGCAAGAAGCATTATATATCATCTGAAGGTTCCTTCAGGGCGACTTCTTCAGTCAAAAACAATAAGATTGGGGCTGTCATCCTCTGAGCGCTTGTTGAGCTCCTGCTGCTCGTCGTCAACGCCATGATTTTTGATGAGTCTGATCGACACAGTCAGCGAGACAAGGGAAGTTGTCAATAGCAGTACTGATGATAATACTATAAAAATTACACAGTAATGATGGTAGAAGTCCTTACCCAGGGAGAAGACCTCCAACCGTGTAAAAACAAACGCATAATGTTAAATTCAAGAAAATGATATTAAATGACCATTACTTAATTTCCATTACACAATTATTAGGACTATTAGTAAACAGTTATACATACAGATGATGTTTTATACGTACTTTTAAGTAGTGTTCATTCTTGACTGGTAAAATCATATTGTAGGTTTTATTATTTTACAATAGAGATACAGTTATTCTATATTTAAAAAAACTGAATTGATTAATTGAAAGATTAAATCGTCTAGAACAACGTACTTAGAATTCTTCTGAGACAAATTTGATTTAAAATGTTGCCGCAGCAGGTCGGTGCATGTGAGAATCAAAATCATTTACAATGTCCATTTCATTGAAGGAACAAGCTAATCGAAGGCCTTTTAGGTTGTTATTTTGATTATTATTGAAATCAAATTGATTCTATTTGGCCAAATATATTGACTAGTGATTTATGTGATTTTTTCAGCTGTTATATTAAAATATTTGCAATGTAAAAAGCAAATTAATTCCTTGATTGTACCTGTTAAATCATTGATGATATTCCTTGGAGAGCGACACTCTCCACGTTCAGCCATGAGGACGACCAAGGACAACACCAGGAAGGCGGCAGTGAACTTCATCCTTCAAATACAACATAAGAACAAAAAGATCGCTAACATTTGCATTTTACAGAAACAAGCTGAGCACATTTCCCAAATGCTTGGTCTCGTCTAAATGAGTTTGAAAAATATCAATCTTACCTCTCAAATACAAAGTGAGCTTTGTGAGATTCAAAGGTGAAATCGGTTGTCTACTCTACAGAGGCAACTCTTTATATACACAGAACTGACCTCATCGTCTTTGTGTAACATTTAGAGTTATAACAGGAGGAGCTCACATAGTGGTAGATAATTGATAAAATAAGAAAACACAGGACCTCGTCCTCCTCTCACTTCCTCACTTTGTAGATTCTGGTTAAGTGGGTGAGTCCGTGTTAGAACAATTGTCTATTCACTTCATGAAGCAACACTTAGTGGCTGGAGCTCCAGAAATGTGAGGATGATTTGTAGTTTAAGTAAATACAGTAAAAACAGAAGAAGACTTTACACATTAGTTTTATTAATCTTGTGAAAAAGAACTGATCCCAGTATAGAGCCTTGTAGGACACCATGAACTCTTTTCTATGAGATTGAAGTACTGTCAAAGTGGAGATATTTTTTCATCTGCCTGTGCTTTGCCTGTTTAGACTGTAAAAAATTCCCGTTGAATTCTATTTTCACTAATGCTCACCGTTAAAAGAGAGAATTGCAGAAAGGCAACTTTGTCTGGTTTTATCTGACTTGTAAACCCTAATTCCATTAGTTTTAAGAAATCCAAATACTTTATACTTTTAACAATATACACTGTTTACTGCAGTATATTGGATTGTAGTTACTTTACAGTGTGTAACAAACGTGCAGTAAATGTTTTGTATGTATGTGTTATGTTATCATTTAGAAGTTTTAATACTCTTTGTAGTAACATTGATTTAAACCCCCCAACAGTTGCAATATCTATAGAGTGATATTAGAGGAGTCTTCATTGTCATTGTTGAATCTCATATTTGAATGAGACACAGAGAAATGTTTTGACATCATGAATTTTAGATTTGTTCTCAGTTTTTCAAAATTATTCAAATGTTGCTTAGCAATACATCAATGCAAAAGAACATATATCCAGTCGTGGTAGCTGTTGTGGGTAAATGCTTGATTTATTTCATTGAAAAGCAAGAAGCATTATATATCATCCGAAGATTCATTCAGGACGACTTCTTTAGTCAAAAACAATAAGACTGGGGCTGTCATCGTCTGAGCGCTTGTTGAGCTCCTGCTGCTCGTAATAACCGTGACTCCCTGGGTTCATTCTGATGGAGAGAGTCAGCGAGACAAGAGAAGTTGTTAATAACAGTACTGATGATAATACTATAAAAATACACAGTAATGATGGAGAAGTCCTTACCCATGGAGAAAACCTCCAACCGTGTAAAAACAAACAAAAAACACATAGTGTTAAATTCAAGCAAATGATATTAAATAACAATTTATACATTTCAATTACACAATTATTATGACTATTAGTAAAAAATTATACATACAGATGATGTTTTATATGTTTTTTTAGTAGTGTTCATTCTTGACTGGTAAAATCAGAATGTATGTTTTATTATTTAAAATAGAGATACAGTTATTCTATATTTAAAAAAACTAATTTGATTAATTGAAAGATTAAATCGTCTAGAACAACGTACTAAGAATTCTTCGGAGACAAATTTGATTTCAAATGTTGCCGCATCAGGCCGGTGCATGTGAGAATCAAAATCTTTTACAATGTCCATTTCATTGAAGGAACATGCTAATCAAAGGCCTATTAGGTTGTTATTTTGATTACTATTGAAATCAAAGTGATTCTATTTGGCCAAATATATTGACTAGTGATTTATGTGATTTTTCAGCTGTTATATTAAAATATTTGCAATGTAAAAAGCAAATGAATTCCTTGACTGTACCTGTGAAACGTTTGAAGATTGTCACTGGAGAGCGACATTCTCCAGGTTCAGCCATGAGGACGACCATGGACAACACCAGGAAGGCGGCAGCGAACTTCATCCTACAAAAACAACATAAGAACAAAGAGATTGTTAACAATTGCATTTTACAGAAACAAGCTGAGCATATTTCCCAAATGCTTGGTCTCGTCTAAATGAGTTTGAAAAATATTGATCTTACCTCTCGAATACAAAGTGAGCTTTGTGAGATTCAAAGGTGAAATCTGTTGTCTACTCTACAGAGGCAACTCTTTATATACACAGAACTGACCTCATCGTCATTGTGTAACATTTAGAGTTATAACAGGAGGAGCTCACTGGTGGTAGATAATTGATAAAATAAGAAAACACAGGACCTCGTCCTCCTCTCACTTCCTCACTTTGTAGATTCTGGTTAAGTGGGTGAGTCCGTGTTAGAACAATCGTCTATTCACTTCACGAAGCAACACTTAGTGGCTGCAGCTCCAGAAATG
The DNA here is from genome assembly GCF_963576545.1 of Limanda limanda. Taxonomy (NCBI): domain Eukaryota; kingdom Metazoa; phylum Chordata; class Actinopteri; order Pleuronectiformes; family Pleuronectidae; genus Limanda; species Limanda limanda. Next base: position 3,764,233 of record NC_083653.1, on the reverse strand, counting down.
TGAGGATGATTTGTAGTTTAAGTAAATACAGTAAAAACAGAAGAAGACTTTACACATTAGTTTTATTAATCTTGTGAAAAAGAACTGATCCCAGTATAGAGCCTTGTAGGACACCATGAACTATTTTCTATGAGATTGAAGTGCTGTCAAAGTGGAGATATTTTTTCATCTGCCTGTGCTTTGCCTGTTTAGACTGAAAAAATTCCCGTTGAATTCTATTTTCACTAACGCTCACCGTTAAAAGAGAGAATTGCAGAAAGGCAACTTTGTCTGGATTTATCTGACTTGTAAACCCTAATTCCATTAGTTTAAAGAAATCCAAATACTTTATACTTTTAACAATATACACTGTTACTGCAGTATATTGGATTGTAGTTACTTTACAGTGTGTAACAAACGTGCAGTAAATGTTTTGTATGTATGTGTTATGTTATCATTTAGAAGTTTTAATACTCTTTGTAGTAACATTGATTTAAACCCCCCAACAGTTGCAATATCTATAGATTGATATTAGAGGAGTCTTCATTGTCATTGTTGAATCTCATATTTGAATGAGACACAGAGAAATGTTTTGACATCATGAATTTTAGATTTGTTCTCAGTTTTTCAAAATTATTCAAATGTTGCTTAGCAATACATCAATGCAAAAGAACATATATCCAGTCGTGGTTGCTGTTGTGGGTAAATGTTTGATTTATTTCATTGAAAAGCAAGAAGCATTATATATCATCCGAAGATTCATTCAGGACGACTTCTTTAGTCAAAAACAATAGCACTGGGGCTGTCATCGTCTGAGCGCTTGTTGAGCTCCTGCTGCTCGTCATAACCGTGACTCCATGGGTTCATTCTGATGGAGAGAGTCAGCGAGACAAGAGAAGTTGTCAATAACTGTACTGATGATAATACTATAAAAATACACAGTAATGATGGAGAAGTCCTTACCCAGGGAGAAAACCTCCAACCGTGTAAAAACAAACAAAAAACACATAGTGTTAAATTCAAGCAAATGATATTAAATAACAATTTATACATTTCAATTACACAATTATTATGACTATTAGTAAAAAATTATACATACAGATGATGTTTTATACGTGTTTTTTAGTAGTGTTCATTCTTGACTGGTAAAATCAGAATGTATGTTTTATTATTTAAAATAGAGATACAGTTATTCTATATTTAAAAAAACTAATTTGATTAATTGAAAGATTAAATCGTCTAGAACAACGTACTAAGAATTCTTCGGAGACAAATTTGATTTCAAATGTTGCCGCATCAGGTCGGTGCATGTGAGAATCAAAATCTTTTACAATGTCCATTTCATTGAAGGAACATGCTAATCAAAGGCCTATTAGGTTGTTATTTTGATTACTATTGAAATCAAAGTGATTCTATTTGGCCAAATATATTGACTAGTGATTTATGTGATTTTTCAGCTGTTATATTAAAATATTTGCAATGTAAAAAGCAAATGAATTCCTTGACTGTACCTGTGAAACGTTTGAAGATTGTCACTGGAGAGCGACACTCTCCAGGTTCAGACATGAGGACGACCATGGACAACACCAGGAAGGCGGCAGTGAACTTCATCCTACAAAAACAACATAAGAACAAAAAGATTGCTAACATTTGCATTTTACAGAAACAAGCTGAGCACATTTCCCAAATGCTTGGTCTCGTCTAAATGAGTTTGAAAAATATTGATCTTACCTCTCGAATAAAAAGTGAGCTTTGTGAGATTCAAAGGTGAAATCTGTTGTCTACTCTACAGAGGCAACTCTTTATATACACAGAACTGACCTCATCGTCATTGTGTAACATTTAGAGTTATAACAGGAGGAGCTCACTGGTGGTAGATAATTGATAAAATAAGAAAACACAGGACCTCGTCCTCCTCTCACTTCCTCACTTTGTAGATTCTGGTTAAGTGGGTGAGTCCATGTTAGAACAATCGTCTATTCACTTCATGAAGCAACACTTAGTTGCTGCAGCTCCAGAAGTGTGAGGATGATTTGTAGTTTAAGTAAATACAGTAAAAACAGTAGAAGACTTTACTAATTTGTTTTATTAATCTTGTGAAAAAGAACTGATCCCAGTATAGAGCCTTGTAGGACACCATGAACTCTTTTCTATGAGATTTAAGTGCTGTCAAAGTGGAGATATTTTTTCATCTGCCTGTGCTTTGCCTGTTTAGACTGAAAAAATTCCCGTTGAATTCTATTTTCACTAACGCTCACCGTTAAAAGAGAGAATTGCAGAAAGGCAACTTTGTCTGGTTTTATCTGACTTGTAAACCCTAATTCCATTAGTTTTAAGAAATCCAAATACTTTATACTTTTAACAATATACACTGTTTACTGCAGTATATTGGATTGTAGTTACTTTACAATGTGTAACAAACGTGCAGTAAATGTTTTGTATAAATGTGTTATGTTATCATTTAGAAGTTTTAATACTCTTTGTGGTAACATTGATTTAAACCCCCCGACAGTTACAATATTTATACAGTGAGATTAGAGGAGTCGTCATTGTCATTGTTAAATCTCATATTTGAATAAGACACAGAAAAATGTTTTGACATCCTAAAATTGAGATTTGTTCTCAGTTTTCCCAAATTATTAAAATATTGCTCAACAATACATCAATGCAAAAGAACATATATCCAGTCATGGTTGCTGTTGCGCGTAAACGTATGATTTATTTCAATGAAAAGCAAGAAGCATTATATATCATCTGAAGGTTCCTTCAGGGCGACTTCTTCAGTCAAAAACAATAAGACTGGGGCTGTCATCGTCTGAGCGCTTGTTGAGCTCCTGCTGCTCGACGTCAACGCCATGATTTTTGATGAAACTGATGGAGAGAGTCAGCGAGACAAGAGAAGTTGTTAATAACAGTACAGATGATAATATTATTAAACTTACACAGTCATGATGGTAGAAGTCCTTACCCATGGAGCACCTTGCCAGCTATGAAAAAACAAACAAAAACACACGGTGATAAAGTCAAGCAAATTATATTATATGACTATGACAACATTTCCATTACACAATTAATTTGACTATTTGTTAAAAGTTAAACAATTAAACATACAGATGATGTTTAATACATACTTTAAAGTAGTGTTTAATTTTGACTGGTAAAATCAGAATGTATGTTTAATTATTTTAGCATAAAGATCCAGTTGTTCTATATTTTATAAAATTCAATTTATGCAAATATTAAATTGCCTAGAGATTGTTATTTTGATTATTATTAAAATCAAAATGATTCTACTTGGTCAAATAAATTGACTACTCATATGATATGTTCTACTCAATTATTTGCCATTTAAAAAACGTAATTAATTCCGTGACTCTACCTTTGATGGCCCCGATAAGGGCTCCCAAGAAACCCTCTCCAGGTTCAGCCATGAGGACGACCAAGGACAACACCAGGAAGGCGGCAGCGAACTTCATCCTACAAAAACAACATAAGAACAAAAAGATTGTTAACAATTGCATTATACAGTTAGAAGCTGAGCACATTTCCCCAATGCTTGGTCTAGTCTAAATGAGATAAAAATAGATCAATCTTACCTGTCGAATACAAAGTGAGCTTTGTGAGATTCAAAGGTGAAATATGTTGTCTACTCTACAGAGGCAACTCTTTATATACACAGAACTGACCTCATTGTCATTGTGTAACATTTAGAGTTATAACAGGAGGAGCTCACATAGTGGTAGATAATTCAACAACTACAAAACACAGGACTAGTCGTCCTCTCACTTTGTAGATTCTGGTTAATTGGTTGAGTGGTTGTTACAACAATCGTCTATTCAATTCATGAAGCAACACTTAGTGGCTGCAGCTCCAGAAATGTGAGGATGATTTGCAGTTTAAGTAAATACAGTAAAAACAGAAGAAGACCTCAGACATTAGTTTTATTAATTTTGTGAAAAATAACTGCTCCCAGTATAGAGCCTTGTAGGACACCATGAACTCTTTTCTATGAGATTTAAGTGCTGTCGAAGTGGAGGTATATTTTCATCTGCCTGTGCTTTGCCTGTTTAAACTGAAAGATTTCCCGTTGAATTCTATTTTCACTAATGCTCACCTTTAAAAGAGAGAATCGCAGAAACTCTGCTCAGACTGTATCTAATCACTGCTCGGTAACAGGAGACATAAGGCCACTGAGAAGCAGAGGTGTTGATCTGGGGCTGTAATAGACTAAGTGCTTGTCGAGTTCCTGCTGCTCGTCGTAACTGCCATCGATGAGTCTGATGGAGAGAGTCAGGGAGTCAAGAGAAGTTGTTAATAACAGTACTGATGATATTACTATTAAAAATACACAGTCATGAACGTAGAGGCCCTTACCCATTGAGGAACTTTGCACCTGTGTAAAAACAAACAAAAAAAGGATATTAAATGACAATTAACACATTTCCATAACACAAAACAATTAAACATACAGATGATGTTTTAAACATACTTTTAAGTAGTTTTCAATCTTGACTGGTAAAATTAGAATGTATGTTTTATTATTTTAGCATAGAGATCCAGTTATTCTATATATTTTTTAAACAAATCCAATTTATGCAAAGATTAAACGGCCTAGAAAACGTTAATTAAGTTTCTTCTGGGACAAATTTAAATTCAATTGTTGCCGCAGCTGGTCGGTGCATGTGAGAATCTAAATAAACCTCAATGTCCATTTCATTGATTGGTATTTTGATTATTATTGAAATCAAAATGATTCTACTTGGCAAAATATATCGACTGCTCATATGGTATGTGTCATATAAATATTTGCCATGTGACAATCAATTAGTTCCGTGACCCTACCATGGTTGACCTCTTGACAAAGCATTCCAAAAAACACTAGCCAGGTTCAAACATGACGAAGACCATGAACAACACGAGGAAGGCGGCGGCGAACTTCGTCCTACAAAAAAAACCCAGAAAAATAAGGTGGTCATTTTGATGCCAAGTCACCGGTGTTGGGTAAGATCAGCTATCAGCACATTGATGCTGAAGCTTTCGACAACTCGCCTCGCTTGTTTTATCTTGTTTTAACTGCATTTGTAACCCTGTTCATTTAGTATCAATAAAGTGAAGACAAATAACAAATTGCTTAACTTTAATTCCAAATGCATTAGAGCGGTAAACGTTGAGTTTAGTAAACTTCAGTGGCCTCCACACTCAGATGTGATAGAACAGGCAGCATGAATGTGCAGCTCACAAATATAAAAATAGACTACTCCATGAAGTCATCTCTGACTGTATTGTTTTTTAAAAATATTATTTGTACGTATTTAATATAAATCATATAGTAAATGGAGGTTTCCTTGAGATCGTATCCATCTTTCTAAAAGTTCTTGTGTTCACTTGACAGAGTGATGCATCCTGCCACCACAACAACATGTATTCTCCTGACTCATATTTATTTTAAATAAATATTATTTAAAAAAAATGCATATTCTGTCTTCTTTTTTTTTTATTCAATACTTTTCATTCCATCTGGACAAAAGTACAGTTAAACCCTTTGGTTCACTGCTGCTGAGTCTGTGCATTGCTTTGGCTCCAGTGACATGAATACCAGTAAATCTGCTGCAGTTTGGCTTCTGCTTTTCTTCTGTATTGTGACTTTAACTTATGCTCTCGTTGTGTTCATAGTTTTTCTGTATAAGTAAAAGTATCAACGTTGCAAGTCTTTCTTCTTTCTTCTTCTCAGCATCAGGAGGATACAAGTCTTCTCCTGTTTTCTCTTCCACTCTATTGTTGTGTAGGAAGGCAACTTTGTCTGTTTTTTTCTGACTTGTAAACCCTAATTCCATTAGTTTTCAGTAATCCAAATACTTTATACACTTAAAAATATAAACTATTTCTTGCAGTATATTGGATTGCAGTTGCTATACAGTGTGTAACAAACATGCAGTAAATGTTTTGTATGAATGTGTTATTAGTTATCCCTTAGAAGTTTTAATTCTCTTTGTAGTAACATTGAGCTAAACCCCCCAACTGTTAAAATATCAATAATGCGAGATTAGAGGAGTCTTCATTGTCCTTTCTTAAATCTCATATTTGAATAAAACACAAAGAAATGTTTTGACATCCTAAAATTGAGATTTGTTCACAGTTTACAAAATTATTCAAATGTCGCTCAACAATACATCAATGCAAAAGAACATATATCCAGTCATGGTTGCTGTTGTGGGTAAATGTTTGATTTATTTCATTGAAAAGCAAGAAGCATTATATATCATCTGAAGGTTCCTTCAGGGCGACTTCTTCAGTCAAAAACAATAGCACTGGGGTTGTCATCGACTGAGCGCTTGTCAAGCTCCTGCTGCTCTTCGTAACGGTGACCGTGGATGGCTCTGATGGAGAGAGTCAGCGAGACAAGAGAAGTTGTTAATAACAGTACTGATGATAATATTATTAAACTTACACAGTCATGATGGTAGAAGTCCTTACTCATGGATCGCCTTGATACCTGTGTAAAAACAAACAAAAACACATGATGATAAATTCAAGCAAATGATATATGTCAATTAACACATTTCTTCGTCCAGACAATTATCTGTACTTGTATTTAATTATACATACAGATGATTGTTAACACATACTTTTAAGTAGTGTTCAATCTTGACTGGCAAAATCTGAAGTTTAATTATTTTAGCATAAAGATCCAGTTATTCTATATTTTAAAAAACAATTACAATTAATGCAATTATTAAATGGCCTAATTTTGATTATTATTGAAATCAAAATGATTCTACTTGGCCAAATATATTGACTACTCATATGGTATGTTATATTAAATATTTGCCATGTTAAAATTAATTAAATCGGTGACTCTACCATGGGAGATTCCATGAAAAAGAAATCCCAAGAAACCCTCTCCAGGTTCAGCCATGAGGACGACCATGAACAACACCAGGAAGGTGGCAGCGAACTTCATCCTTCAAAAACAACGGAACAAAAAGATTGTTAACATTAGCATTAAAAAGTAACAAGCTGAGGACATTTCCCAAATGCTTGGTCTCGTCTAAATGAGTTTGAAATATATAGATCTTACCTGTCGAATACAAAGTGAGCTTTGTGAGATTCAAAGGTGAAATCTGTTGTCTACTCTACAGAGGCAACTCTTTATATACACAGAACTGACTTCCTAGTCACTGTGTAACATTTAGAGTTATAACAGGAGGGGCTCAGTGGTAGATAATTCAACATCTAGAAAACACAGGACCAAGTCCTCCTCTCACTTCCTCACATTCAAGATTCTAAATCAATACTAGTAATCAATTAATTAATTGGCACCTGATTTGATGATCTATTCACTTTCATGAAGCAACACTTAGTGGCTGCAGCTCCAGAAATGTGAGGATGATTTGCAGTTTAAGTAAATAGAGTAAAAGTAATAGAGGGCCTTAGACATTTGTTTTATTAAGCTTGTGAAAAAGAACTGCTACCAGTATAAAGCCTTTTAAGACACCATGAACTATTTTCTATGAGATTAAAGTGCTTTCAAAGTGGAGATATTCTTTTCATCTGCCTGTGCTTTGGTCTTTACCTGGATAATTTCCAGTTGAATTCTATTTTCACTAATAATCACTGATAAAAGAGAGAATCAGACTGTAGCTAATCACTGCTAACGTGAGACATAAGGCCACTGAAAAGCAGAGGAACTGTGGCAGCTAACAAAGTTCTGGTATGACTTTTTGCTTATATGGCCAAAAATATTTCACATTTCAATTGAAAAGTAACAAATAACTTTCAAAAAGTTTCATCACAAATGAAAAATTGCATTTTCAAATGAGAGTAAAACAAGTTATGGGAGAGCATTGTTTTTTCAACTCCTGATTGTAAACCTCAGCCACAGATACCTTGAAGGAGGACACAAAATAAGTGGATTATCTATTCTTCTCTTACCTTTTAAATGATTCAGTGTAAACGACCAAAGTTAGATTTTCCTCTCATTATATATCTTGGACTGAATGCATTTGGAAATTAAGTGATATTAAGTAACACTGCAGAAATGATGAACGTAAGATCTTCTATCATTTAGGCCAATTTGTTAATTGATCGAAACTTAACCATGAACCCAAGGTCAATTTAGACTCTGCACTCATTGCTTTGTCATGTTCAAGCTTTCTCTATTTAGTCCAAGTAACTGAGTTTTGGTCTACGTCTTTTTTCTGAAGGCAGCGCAGTATGTACCAATTTTATCTGGTCTTTCTAGCTTGTAATTTATGTGTATGATAAATGGTCTCTCAATACTTTCAAAAGAATCTTGGTAGCTAAAGAAGCTCTATTTCTCTCTTTTCTTTTTGTTTTTGTCAAGTTTGTCTGTTTGTGTAAATGTGTGAGTGTTTGTACGGGTGTGTTTCTTGCGGTAACTCTGTTGTGAGTGGGAAAATGACACTGCAAAGTATTTGTTGTGTCAATGTAAACAGCTTGATTATTATCGTATTACTTCCCCACGCTCTACTTCCTCTTCTGACACCTACCAGAACCAACAGTGAGAAAGTTCATAGTCACTCTTTCATTTAAACTTATTTAATTTTCAAGGTCTTGACCCTCTATGTAAAGTGCCTTTAGATAATGTATAGTAGGATTTGGCAGTATTCAAATAAAATTGAATTGAATTGAATCGCTATTCCAATTACGCATCGGTCAAGCAGATGGAAAAACGAATCAATCTTCCTCCTTTTCTATTTACTTGTATGCAGGCCAGAGATTCTAAAAGAACTAATAACTATTGTCCTTTGTATTAATATTATTATCAATTATCACATCCCACTTAGGACATTGCAGTTTGATTACACGGCCCCCCAGTTAGACGTTTACACAGAGAAACTCCTGAGCTGCTCATTTACAAATATGCAGCATGTGAAATGTGTGCCTGCCCTGAACAGTCATGTACGGCATAAAGAGACATGCACACTGCATTAGCATCAAGTATTAAGTGTGTGTGTGTGCGGGTGTGTATGTTGAATTGATGCTGAAGCTTTCGACACCTCGTCTCTCTTGTTTTATCTTGTTTTAACTGTATTTGTAACCCTGTACATTTAGTATCAATGCAGTGAAGACAAAATAACAAAATGCTTAACTTTAATTCCAAATGCATTAGAGCGGTAGACGTTGAGTTTAGTAAACTTCAGTGGCCTCCACACTCAGATGTGATAGAACAGGCAGCATGAATGTGCAGCTCACAAAAATAAAAATAGACTTCTCCATGAAGTCATCCCTGACTGTATTGTTTTTTAAAAAATATTATTTGTACGTATTTAATATAAATCATATAGTAAATGGAGGTTTCCTTGAGATTGTATCCATCTTTCTAAAAGTTCTTGTGTTCACTTGACAGAGTGATGCATCCTGCCACCACAACACAGCTATTCTCCAGACTCATATTTATTTCAAATAAATATTATTAAAAAAAAATGCATATTCTGTCTTGTTTTTTTTATTCAATACTTTTCATTCCACCTGGACAAAAGTATAGTTAAACCCTTTGGTTCACTGCTGCTGAGTCTGTGCATTGCTTTGGCTCCAGTGACATATGAATACCAGTAAATCTGCTGCAGTTTGGCTTCTGGTTTTCTTCTGTATTGTGACATTAACTTATGCTCCCGTCATGTTTATAGTTTTTCTATATAAGTAAAAGTATCAACGCTACAAGTATTTCTTCTTTCTTGTTCTAAGCATTAGGAGGATAAAAGTCTTCTCCTTTTTTCTCTTCCACTCTATTGTTGTGCAGGAAGGCAACTCTGTCTGGTGTTATCTGACTTGTAAACCCTAATTCCATTAGTTTTCAGTAATCCAAATACTTTTTACACTTAACAATATACACTATTTCTTGCAGTATATTGGATTGCAGTTGCTTTACAGTGTGTACCAAACGTGCAGTAAATGTTTTGTATGAATGTGTTATTAGTTATCCCTTAGAAGTTTTAATGCTCTTTGTAGTAACATTGATCTAAACCCCCCAACTATTATGATATCAATAATGCGAGATTAGAGGAGTCTTCATTGTCCTTTCTTAAATCTCATATTTGAATAAAACACAAAGAAATGTTTTGACCTCCTAAAATTGAGATTTGTTATCAGTTTTCCAAAATTATTCAAATGTCGCTCAACAATACATCAATGCAAAAGAACATATATCCAGTCATGGTTGCTGTTGCGGGTTAACGCATGATTTATTTCATGAAAAGCAAGAAGCATTATATATCATCTGAAGGTTCCTTCAGGGCGACTTCTTCAGTCAAAAACAATAAGACTGGGGCTGTCATCTTCTGAGCGCTTGTTGAGTTCCTGCTGCTCGTCGTAACCGTGACGGTTACGGTGACGGCGGATGGCTCTGATGGAGAGAGTCAGCGAGACAAGAGAAGTTGTTAATAACAGTACTGATCATAATATTAAACTTACACAGTCATGATGGTAGAAGTCCTTACCCATGGATCGCTCGGCCAGCTGTGAAAAAACAAACAAAAACACACGGTGATAAAGTCAAGCAAATTATATTATATGACTATGACAACATTTCCATTACTCAATTATTTTGACTAATTGTTAAAAGTTAAACAATTAAACATACAGATAAGGTTTAATGCATACTTTAAAGTAGTGTTTAATTTTGACTGGTAAAATCTGAATGTATGTTTAATTATTTTAGCATAAAGATCCAGTTGTTCTATCGCCTAGAGGTTGTTATTTGGATTATTATTGAAATCAAAATGATTCTACTTGGTCAAATATATGGACTACTAATATGAAAAGTTCTACTCAATTATTTGCAATGTAAAAAATTTAATTAATTCCGTGACTACCTTGGATGGCCCCTTTGATAAGGGCTCCAATGAAACCCTCTCCAGGTTCAGCCATGAGGACGACCAGGGACAACACCAGGAAGGCGGCAGCGAACTTCATCCTACAAAAACAACATAAGAACAAAAAGATTGTTAACAATTGCATTATACAGTTAGAAGCTGAGCACATTTCCCAATGCTTGGTCTCGTCTAAATGAGTTTAAAGTAGATCAATCTTACCTGTCGAATACAAAGTGAGCTTTGTCTACTCTACAGAGGCAACTCTTTATATACACAGAATTGAGCTCATTGTCATTGTGTAACATTAAGAGGTATTACAGGAGGAGGTCAGATAGTGGTAGATAATTCAACATCTAGAAAACACAGGACCAAGTCCTCCTCTCACTTCCTCACATTCAAGATTCTAAATCAATACTTGTAATCAATTAATTAATTGGCATCTGATTTGATGATCTATTCACTTTCATGAAGCAACACTTAGTGGCTGCAGCTCCAGAAATGTGAGGATGATTTGCAGTTTAAGTAAATAGAGTAAAAGTAATAGAGGGCCTTAGACATTTGTTTTATTAAGCTTGTGAAAAAGAACTGCTACCAGTATAACGCCTTTTAGGACACCATGAACTATTTTCTATGAGATTAAAGTGCTTTCAAAGTGGAGATATTCTTTTCATCTGCCTGTGCTTTGGTTTTTACCTGGATAATTTCCCGTTGAATTCTATTTTCACTAATAATCACCGTTAAAAGAGAGAATCAGACTGTAGCTAATCACTGCTAGGTAACGTGAGACATAAGGCCACTGAAAAGCAGAGGAACTGTGGCAGCTAACAAAGTTCTGGTATGACTTTTTGCTTATATGGCCAAAAATATTTCACATTTCAATTGAAAAGTAACAAATAACTTTCAAAAAGTTTCATCACAAATTAAAAATTGCATTTTCGAATGAGAGTAAAACAAGTTATGGGAGAGCATTGTTTTTTCAACTCCTGATTGTAAACCTCAGCCACAGATACCTTGTCTTGTACACAAAATAACTGGATTATATATTCTTCTCTTACCTTTTCACTGATTCAGTGTAAAAGACCAAAGTTAGATTTTCCTCTCATTATATATCTTGGACTGAATGCATTTGGAAATTAAGTGATATTAAGTAAATTGTGAAATGATGAACGTAAGATCTTTTTTCATTTGGGCCAATTTGTTTATTGATCGAAACTCAACCATGAACCCAAGGTCAATTTAGACTCTGCACTCATTGCTTTGTCATGTTCAAGCTTTCTATTTAGTCCAAGTAACTGAGTTTTGGTCTACGTCTTTTTTCTGAAGGCAGTGCGGTATGTACCAATTTTATCTGGTTGTCTTTCTAGCTTGTAATTTATGTGTATGATAAATGGTCTCTCAATACTTTCAAAAGAATCTTGGTAGCTAAAGAAGCTCTATTTCTTTTCTTTTTGTTTTTGTCAAGTTTGTCTGTTTGTGTAAATGTGTGAGTGTTTGTATGGGTGTGTTTCTTGCGGTAACTCTGTTGTGAGTGGAAAAATGACACTGCAAAGTATTTGTTGTATCAATGTAAACAGCTTGATTATTATCGTATTACTTCCCCACGCTCTACTTCCTCTTCTGACACTCACCAGAACCAACAGTGAGAAAGTTCATAGTCACTCTTTCATTTAAACTTATTTAATTTTCAAGGTCTTGACCCTCTATGTAAAGTGCCTTTACATAATGTATAGTATGATTTGGCACTATTCAAATAAAATTGAATTGAATTGAATCGCTATTCCAGTTACGCATCGGTCAAGCAGATGGAAAAACGAATCAATCTTCCTCCTTTTCTATTTACTTGTATGCAGGCCAGAGATTGTAAAAGAACTAATAACTATTGTCCTTTGTATTAATATTATTATCAATTATCACATCCCACTTAGGACATTGCAGTTTGATCACAAGGCCCCTCAGTTAGACGTTTGCACAGAGAAACTCCTGAGCTGCTCATTTACAAATATGCAGCATGTGAAATGTGTGCCTGCCCTGAACAGTCATGTACGGCATAAAGAGACATGCACACTGCATTAGCATCAAGTATTAAGTGTGTGTGTGTGTGTGTTTGTGTGTGTGTGTGTGTGTGTGTGTGTGTGTATTGAATCACAAGTGGATGTTCTCTAGCCACTTCAGGATTAAACACGTATTTTAACTCAGCACAATATACAAAGGGATGATATTGTCTCCTGTCTGCAGTGTTGCACGTGTGTTAACCTTTAGTGAACTGCAGAGAACTTCAGGTCCATCACAGGAACATGTTCAGCTTAAGTATAAACAACCAGGGGTCATGCAGACTTCTGTAGGGGATGGTAAAAAAATCGGATGGCTATTTTCCAGAACAGAATATGTAAAATGTTTGTCAGTACATTATGAAACCATGTGAAGAGTGAAGGGCCGTTACAGCCGTTGAGCTAATAAGTGGGAAACGCAGCCTGACTGCTTGTAGTTGTCTAACCTGTTCCCAGTCGGGTTACACTGATACGTGCAAGGTTCTTTTTGGATTGGAAACACCAAGAAACAGACTCCTCACACTGATCCTGACAAACCAACAGACGATGAGGGTTTGTGTTTGAGCCGAGCCTAAGCCTCTCTCTGCTGGCTCAGAGGAGTCGGTTCACTGCAGTGCTAAGGATCTCAGAAGGACACAAATTCACAGCATCAGCTTAAACACACGTACAGAACCGTCTTCAGTTCTCTACTCTCTGTGTTATTCTTTAATCCTTCTGTCCAGTTCTACCCTGGAACAAGAAATGTCCACTTCACACGGGCTGACTTTTTAGAAATGTAGTTTCCTTCTCTGAAAGCTGAAAAACGTGTTCCTCAGAGTTGTTCCTGTTTTTAGGTGAGTGGTTATAAAACATTTCCTACTAAGTTTACTAACTGAAAAAAAACAACATCAAAACCGCAGCCGAAACTGTAGGCAACTGTTGTGTAATCACTTGTGCATACAAATTAGTATTTTCAACATGAAGCAATACTTTTAAGAAGCTGCAGGACAATAACTTAATTTATCAGATAGTCTTAGATAGTCAAGATATTTTTGATGATTTGTATTTATTCCACTAATGCAACTCTGTGTACTCGGACCACTTTGTTTGGAGTGATGCAAAAATAATTGAGTGACATCGGTGCATATTATCTGTTGGACAAACACTTCTATGTGCTAATACTTTTCACATTTTTAGTTTTTGTCTGATTACCATCCCCACTCTGCTCTGTTCGTTAATTTTCAACAGAATGATTATGAATTCCAGCAGATTCCAGGCCTTGGCTTCGCTGCACTAGAAGCACCAGAAAGCTGCTGTCACAACCATATGTCCACTGGCTTTCCCCTAATAATTAGAATCCTTAGTGGTCATGTACAATACTTTTCTTTGGCATTTTGGTTTAAAACAAACATAGTAAGTTGATAAATAAGGGGAAAGACTTCCTTTGTGGCCTGTGAAGGCCGAACCGAGCTGGTCTACAGAGGCTTTCGGAGATCAGTGTCACCGGTGTGATACTAAAACATTGGACCAGGGAGGATCCAGATGGAGCCTTCATTTGTGGCAGGACACATTTGTGGGAGAGGCTCGTCACGCCACTGTGATGCAATCGGTCTGAAGCAGTAGGAGCAGGACAAGCCGATGGAAATCCCTCTAGGCTACAACTTCTTATTTTGGCTCAGCCTTAGCAGAATACTCGGTCTACGGGGGCTACGCAGGTTTGTATAGCTGTCTTAGTGAGGACATTCATTGGGATAATGCATTACCTAGCCCCTTACCCTAACCCTAACCATCCAAACTAAATGCCTAGCCCTGACCCTTAACCTCATTCTAACCCTAACCCTTAAACCAAGTCTTAACCCCCAAACAGTCCATTAAAGGGGGGTCACAAAGTGAGGACCGGCCAAAAGGTCCTCACTTTCCCAATTGTCCTCAGTAGGTTGTAGAATCAAACCGGTCCCCACAAAGAAGCTGTACAAGAACACACACACACATACACACATTCCTGAACTCTGGTCCTTTCATCACTGATGGAGCAGCCACTGACTGGTTTCCTGGGTCTTGATGCCACTCACTGGTTATTGAATAATGACCCTGTGAGACCCAGCTTCAGCCTAATCCCTTCTTGAAAGCTGTCCGTCCTCTAATTCAATCCCTCTTTAAAACCTCGCCGGAGACAGACGAGTGGTGAAAAATGCTCACACACACACACACACACACACACACACACACACACACACACACACACACACACACACACACACACACACACACACACACACACACACACACACACACACACACACACACACACACACACACACACAAACCACCTGGGTTTAACGCAGCCAGACTTCATCAACATGACTGGAACTGAATAAAGTCTCAAGCGTCAAGGAAATGAGGATGTGAAACAGAGCAAGATTATGCAAAAACCTGGATGGATTACCACACAATTTGATAGAAGGGTGTTTGATTGTGATTGTTAATATTTCATTCGGAAACAAAAAAGCACATCGGAGACATATTTATGATTCTAATAATAGACAGAAATAATGGTCGCTATGTATGTAAAAAAAAATATATAATGCCAAAGATGTCCTTATCGAGCGCCAAGGACAAAGAAATGCAATTGAATCTTGATATTTCAAAGTTTAACCATACATTTTGTTATAAATAACAACTAATAAAAACACAGGTACAACAAAAGCTATAGAACTCAATTTAAGGAAGTTCCTTTTTCAGCATTTCTGTCCTATTACAGTTTTATTTCTCTTGATTTTACTTTTTTGTGTGTTGCCAGAGTAGAATTTTTTTTTGAGAACATTGTTGTTAAGCAACACAGGAGATTAATCAACTCACAATAAAAACCTTCTCATGGATAAACACAAATTCAACAAGCAGCCATGTCACTGAGACAAGGAGAAAAAAATTCACATATAGATACAAATACACAGCATAAGTACCTATGTATATATGTGTGTGTGAGTGGTATATGTGTGTTGAACAGTTCTGATGAGCTGCCAGGCCAACGACAGCCACCGACATCCAACAGAAACACAGATGAGACATCTCTGATGCTCCGTGTGAAAGTTTCTCCTCTTTATTCTGTCACTTGTTTCAACATGGGACAAAAGGACTGAGCCTGGATTTGTTTCTTTATTTCAAATGGGGTCACACAAACAAGTGTTGTTGTGTTTTTGACTTTACCGTGACTGTCAAGATTCACACACAGGAAAGGTTCTATTGTTTTTAAAAGTGTTTGACATCAATACTGGAGACGATATCAAAGTTCTGTCAAACATGAGAGGATCACAAACCTCCCACCGGTAAGCGCGTGTTTACTTTTTGTGTTGTCATCGGGGCCACCAGTTCAAACATGAATAGACATATTCATGATGTGTTGTGTGTAGGCTCCCCCAACAGGAGAATATGGTCATTATCACAGCAAATTCAGGAACAACAGTGTGTTAAAAAACGAGTTAATATGCCTCAAGTACCTGTCCTGAACTGCAGCTTGAATTTAAACTCAAATCTTAAACAATCTCTTTTTACTGTGTCTTCGACATCTGCACCTTAATAACTGAAATGAGGAAAATCAATAATTGATAAAAGCTTTCAAAGAGTTTCTTTATGAAATGTTTGTTCTAGTATCAGTGGCCTTTTAGAAACAAAACTAAACCATGTAACTAGATTGGAAGTTGCTTTAAAAAAGATACAGATAAAATCCAATAAAAAACCAAATTTACCACAAAGCGAAATAAAGAAAAACCATGCACCTGAAAGACCGAACAGAATTAAATAAAAAATAAATCTTAACATTTCATGAAAATGCTGAAGTAATTCACTACAAAAAATAAAACATCTTAGAAACCAATGTGAAGCTCAGAACCTTGTTGCAGCCTTTAGCACAAGATCCTTGATTAATGAATGAATGAATTATTGAGTTATTATTATGAACAATTGGGTTGGAAATTGAAAATGTGATCGGAATTGATTAATATTATTAGTATTCATATACTACTGGAAAGGGATTCTGAGAAAATATTGTGGGGGAAAACAGAAATTTGGAGAAAGGTCTATTAAAATAAAAATAAAATAGTGTCAAGCGTGGGATCCTTGTGAGGAGGTGCAGCTGTACTCCAGTAAATTGCATGTGCCTGATGGTGGGTTGAAAACCTGACGGTGGGTTGGAAGCAGATTGTTTGTTCTAGAAAAGGACCTCAGAGTTTTGACATTGTGTTGAAATGATGGTTGAATAATAGTAACTTGTGCATAAGTTTCACATTTGGTAGAAATTACCCATGCAATCTGTCCCTGTGTCCGTTTCTGCTCTGCAATCTTCACGTTGTCTCTTTGTGGTGTTCATTTGTTCCTCGTTACTCAGAGCTTTGGTCTCCTGCCAGCATCAGAGCATTTGCATGGTTTGTTGTCTTCTGTTTCTTTTCTTTGACAACTTCAG
This sequence comes from Limanda limanda, assembly GCF_963576545.1. NCBI lineage: Eukaryota > Metazoa > Chordata > Actinopteri > Pleuronectiformes > Pleuronectidae > Limanda > Limanda limanda. The sequence goes on along the minus strand of NC_083653.1, from coordinate 3,746,933 downwards.
AACATTTCCAAAATAAAAACACTCTTTTCAGTGACGACATCAGTGTCAGTGTCAGAGAATCATTTCTTGGAAATAAGGAGAGCTGAAATGAGGCGGGAGGCAGGAGGAATGGATTCTCAACGCTGCCAAGCATCCCACTGCCTGCTCCTCAGGCTTTTGATATACAGCTCCAACACACACACACACACACACACACACACTGCGGCTCTACCTCATCATTGCCACGGAGCATGGAAGATGAAAAACCCATGAGTGTACGCATTTTGATTCTTAAATCAACATTGTTTTGATTTTGGTTTTGCTACAGCAGAGCGTGAAGCAGCTTATTATCTGCTTCATTACTGGCAGGAGGACAGGGACTCGTGTGTGTGTGTGTGTGTGTATGTGTGTGTATGTGTGTATGTGTGTGTGTATGTGTGTGTGTGTGTGTGTGTCTGAGAGCATGAGAGATTCGTGTGAGTGTGTATGTGTTAATTTATCCATGTGTGTGTTTGTGTGTGTGCCAGAAAGTTAACCAAGCCCGTCCCCTTGGTTTATCAGGAACTCGTGCAGTTTTCAGTTGTGAGAACATTTTATATCAAGTAAACAAAGGGATAAATGCACCGATATTCATTCTCTGGATTCTGCTGACACATGAGCTGCGACTAGATGAGTTATTAAGTTACAGAACCATATTTCCATCTCTCTATCACGTTGGCTCATATTAAGTGTTTCTGAATCAGGTCAGATTTTATATAGATCAAATTAACAGTCTCTAAACATTATCAAAACTAAAGAGCACATTCCTTCATTGCAGCACGATTATGTTTATTGTATGTTTTCCTATTTTTCCTGTGTTCTGTGCACTTCAGGAAAGCAACACGTTCATTGTTTTTCATGCAACAGCCACGTGAAACCCAAAGACTGAGTATGAAGATGGATGACTCCGTGACGTCACTCGTGGTTAAATCTCTTTACTCCCGCGCTCTGTGGTCACGTGAAACAGAAAAAAGTGATTTCGTTTAGCCGTCTTAAGAAAGTGAACGACTTTTTTACTTGTGTCACCTCAGGTTTCATCGGAAAAAATGAAGCGCTGCCTCCGCCTGTCCCAAATCTAAAGTCCCATCCTCCATCGAAATGAACGTTGGGTTCCGCAGCATCGATCCTGGGCCACGTGTCCGCGTGTGAAAGACGGTTGAACTCCCTCCGTCACTGTGTTGTTAAACCATCTGCACTTGTTTGAGTGTGTGAGCGACACGCAGACGAATGAAGGGCCCCACGTGACTCCACTAAGAGGTTTCCTGTCTGAACTCGAGCGCTCAGAGGTCTGCAGCGGCAGATAGCGCTGCTGCCTTTGTTCACATCACAACCCTAATTAGGCAGAGCATTGTGTGTGAGAAACCCGAGAGCGGCTCCTCTCCTGCGTCTGGCTGAGTGTGTGCGTGCCGCTGGCGTGTGACGGGGATACAGAGAGTGACAGCTGAACGCCGGCACCAGCACGCTCCGCTTGTCTCCTTGTTTCACTTCAGGCCAGCTGAGCGAACCGCTGGCAGCCGAGCAAATGAACACACAGACACACAAACACATACACACATTCACATTCCTCAACTCCTCAAAAATCCTCACTGGTGTAGTTCTTCTTTTGTATAAGTATCCATGTTGAATATTAAATCATATCAAATCTAAATCCAGTTTTTAAGCCTCGGGTTTTAACAAAATGAGGTTGGGCCTCCCAAAATGTTCCGACCCCCCTGGTCAAAAACACAAACTGGTCCTGACAGTGTTCAGTTAAGTAAAATAAAGACAACAATAGGATTCCTTCTGATACTTTGCTTTCTTCAGTCTCCGATTTCTTCAATACCTAATTCCCTTGGAAACAGACCCTGTGTGTGAATGTACAGCCAAACAGTTTAACACTCAGACAGCTCCACAGTCTCAGTAACTGAACTTCGTGCAAACACCTCAGAGTCCACCTGTAAAATCCCCGTCTCTGAAACAAGCAGAGGACCAGTGCCACTGCTTGTTTACTTTGTAAACACAGTACACAGAACAGCCAAAACATACATACACACAAGTATTGGGATGTGCAAAATCTTCGTAGAAATTAAATAGTCATCCATAAATACAAACTAATAGCAGAAGTATACAAGTTAGCAATCTTCTTCAATAAAGCAAAGATTTAGAAGCAGAAAATTCACACAATTTTACTTTACTTTGTAAAACACAACACACACATTCAAGTATTGAGAAAATCTTCACAGCTTTGCTTTGTTGCGAGTAAACAAGCCAACTTCTCATGATTTTTGATTGATTGATTGAATATTTATTTAAGCCTCGGAAGACACATTGAGGGATAAGACCCTCATTTTCAATGGTGCCGAGGGTACAATAAAAAAGTTGATACGTTAAAAGTTAATACATTGAATAAATAGGAATGAAATGAATATGCATATATATATACACAGTAATACAAGGTATAAAACAATTCGTCAATAAAATACTATGGCAAAGTCAACTAGCAGTTACAGTCATTGCAGGAGAAGTCAGCTGTACATGAGACCGGACTCGAAAACTCTGTCAATGAAACAAATGAGCGCAACTTTAAAGATTTTTGGATCTCATTCCAGATGTAGGTGTGCTTTATAACAGAAAGCTGTCTTCCCCAAGTTGGTCTTAACACGAGGTACATACATTGAAAGCCAGCTCTGGGAGCGAGTATTGTGGGTATTAGAATTCCAGCTGATGAGAGAGGAGAGATATACTGGCATTAGCCCAATGATTGTTTTGTAAATATAAATCTTCCAATGACCATCCCTTTTTTCAGACAGGGCTGGCCAGCCAACCTTGTTATAGAGAGTACAGTGGTGTGTGCCACAGCGGTCTCCTGTGATAAAACGCAGAGCAGAATGGTCAAATTTTCTCTCCATTTGAGAGTGTTTTGAATTGTAGGCTACTATGAAACGCCCTGCCATCTAGTCCCCTTGGAAAATTAAAATCTGATGGGACTTTAAATGGACCTCTTCGTGCTATTTCAACAAGATCGCGTCTGAAACTCGTGGCGGCCAAAGAGCAGGATCAGTTGGAGGGGGGGCACAGGTCTCTACATTGTCACCTGCTGATGGACTCTCAATGACAGGACTTGTCATGTAACTTTTTTTTTGAGCAATTAAATATATCTCTTGTTCTGCCTGTTTTGTGATATACATGCCAAAAAGTTGCCTAATATTGCTATACTGAAATAATATCGGCATTATAATTGTAAGCTATTTTATTTAATGACGTTATTGTTGAGGGTTTTTTAGGTATTTCCTGTTCTAAGCGGGTTGTTGGTAGTGACTCTTATTTTAAAAGGTGGTTTTAAAGGAAGTGGGCTCTGTGATGAGTGAAGTTGTAAAATGAACGGAGAATAAACGGGTGTGCTGTCCTGCTCTCGTGTCCTTTGTCGGCTGAGGCCGGACCTATGCTACAACCAAACGCTCGGCTACATAATTATTATAACTATGATGATTTTTCAGATTCCTATTTTCTGGTGCCCCCTCAGGACTTGGTGCCCTACGCACAGCGCCTAGTGTGCGTTATGGGAGCGGCGGCGCTGCAGAGGACGTGAGTGCAGTCGATTTCCAGCTGCAGTGTTGCGTTTAAAGTTGAAACACATCAGCTCGGGTTTTCATGGGAAATTTAAAAAAAAAGGAGAGCGAATTGCTTGTAGATCTGACGCAAGGAGACTGATTTCTGTTTGCCACCGAGTTTCCAGAGAATGTGATTCTCTCCCTGTCTTTCCCTGTGGGGCAGCGGCACTGCTGAAGCTGGAATCAGCATGAACAGGCCTCCCACCACCAACAACTGTGTGTGTGTGTCTGTCTGTGTGGGTCTGTGTGTGTGTGTGTGTTCTACTGTTGGAATATTAAAGTTCTTCCCTGGTGAACGGCAGGCATATCAAAGACCAGAGTCTGCCAGCGAAGCCTGTGGCACATGCACCCTCCCACACACACACCCTCCCACACACACACACACACACACTTGCCTGGTACAAACACACACACACACACATGCTTACAATATACATGTATTTATGTACAACTCAAAGTCTGCATATAGCATTATACTGCCCTGGGCAAGATGACAGATCAACAGTGAACACTTCAGTGCTGCGCTGGCAGCTCGGCCTGTGGCTCCTGCCGTCTTTAGCCTGAAGCTCAACATGCAGCTACGCCACCTGGATGTTTAGTGGCTGCTGCAGGTGAACAAATCGTCTGGACTTAAAACCCCGGTGAGAGACATTTGAAATTCACCGACACCCCCCCCCCCCGCGCTCAGTTTCGTCCCGTAATTGTGCAAATTCGGTTTCAAAAACCACAAGACATCACAGGACCGCTGCTGTTCCCACAGAGTGTTGTTTTTTCGGTGATGCTGTAATGAAAGCTAATGACACTGGATGTATTAAGCAGTGGTTCCTTCACTTCATTTTCTGACCTGAGCGACACAGACTTTGTTTGATGCTGTTTTACTGACACGTTGACATTTACATTCACTTTTGCAGATTTGTAGCTGCAACTCCTTCCATCTTTGATTTTTATTTTTGTCTTGTGTTGTGTCCCTGGATGAACTTCTTACCCTGAGTCTCAGGTTTATTTTGAGCTCATGACTGAACTCTCATCTGTTCCTTCTCTCCACACATCCCTGTTTGACATGTGTCTTCACTAGGTGAGTGGTGTTTTGAGGCTGTTGTTGGGACCAGCTCAGTTTTCTGGTCTGTCAGACTTCTCACACGTGCACAAACCACACTTTGACAGAAGGACGAGTGCAGCTCAATTTGTCTCTAGAGTTTGTTTCACATTCATTTTAACAATTGCATTTCGAGTTGAAGAACAAATGTGAAGCAAAGAGAAATTTGTTACAAATCAAAAATAATCGATACAGAATCATGGGAACGTACAGATGTGTTTCTATTGAAATTATATAATAAAGCTAATTCTTTTAAACGTGATTATTTTGAGAACTGATGTCCGTTTTCCTACAAAGAGAATGAAGAAGTGGAACCACACACAACATTTTGCATTCTCTGGTGGATGAATAAAAAACTTCTCGCTAAGTTGTGGCTTAAAATATTTAAGAGCTGGCCGGGTGTGCGTCTCGTTTCTGAAATGACAAACGCCCTAAGAGATCAGATCCAGACTCTTTTTAGTTCATTTCCCATCATCAGGCAGTGGAAGTTTCTCTTTGACCGAGAAATAAATAAAAAACACGTCCGTGCAATAAATAGTTTCTGTGCAAATCATGAGCTGAAACTCTGGGTTTAATGTCGGTGGTTTTGTTGAAATAATTGCTGCCTGGGACACTGTGTTAAACTTGTTCTTTCTTTAAGCTGTAGTGGTTTGTATGTGAGATTTCATGTCACAGCACTAAGTGTGTCGTCATGCCTCAGTGGAAGTGTGACTAATGTGCTGGCCCGGACTTTACTCTCGTTCCCTTATGCCTCCACAAGCATTCTTTATCGCCCTCCTCTTCCTTCTCTCTTCTATCTTTCTCATTGTTCTTGTATTGTGTCCTGATCTGTATTTTCAACTCAAAATATTCCCAAAGTGAATGGGACTGAACACTTTCTGAAGACATTAGCTTCATAATAAACCTTAAGGTATATGAAATCATTTAAGATATTGACCTGGTGGACGCAGGTTAAAGTTTATTCACTTTGTCTAATGCGAATCAGAAATGTGTTGCACTTGCTTTTCATTTTCTTTGTCGACCTACTGCTCCAAAAGTACTGAAACAATAGGTTTGCTGTGTTCTGGGCGAGTTCACACTTGTAGTTGATGTATTATTGAGTTTAATGCAATATAAATGAAAAATGCCGCTTTTCGGTTTGTTTTGTTCTAATCTCGACGTCTTTCTTCTGAGCGACTCTCTGATATTGTTCATATCAGAGAGAATGTGATGCCAAATTTTTGCGGTTGCATCAGGGAGGTGATGCAACAACCGGGATGGATTTGCCTCACAAAGGCCGACCGCTCACGAGCTGAGTTTGAGCCTGTGTGATCCGCCTGAGAGAAATCCACCCGGAATGAGTTGGTCGGAGATCAATCGATACACAATAGAAGTGCGTGTGGAGTCCATACAGGAGATCTGAGAGGAAGCAGCTTTTATTCAAACAATGAATTTGAAGCCTGAAGAAAAGGTTAAGGATCTTCACCATCTCCGTGATCCTTCCCTCGCTGTAAGTTTTCTAACCACACCACCTCAGCAGTGGCAGCTGAGGAGACGCTGGTGCCTGACACCTCACGTCAGAGCTCAGAACGCTGCAGACTCCGACACTTTCCGTCTGCTTGAGGCATCATGGCCTCTTCATTCATCCCTCTGCTGCTGAGCTGTCTGAGGTTCAGGGACATGTCCTCCGTGAGGTCTGTGAGCTTCTGTCCTGGACTGAACATGAGTCCTGTCTTCACGCTAAGAGACGCCTGTTTGGTTTAGATGCTAAACACAAATACAAGACAATTCACAGAAGCAGGTTTAGTCTGGAAATGATAAGAATTTGACAAAGAAACAATAACAAATGCTTGAGTTTAGTATCAGACGAATCCACTACATTTCTGGACTTCATAAACTCGTGGACTTTTCTGTTTTGAAACAAACCTCTTGTGATTTCATTATAATTTGAACACTGTCACCGTCTCCCGGGCAACAGTCTGAGATTCATGTTTGAAGATCTCAGCAGCCGGGGACTTCCATGAAGTGGTGACAAACCAGTCACTGTTATCTGCACTGCAAGACAAACTAAAGTTTAAACGTATGAAGTGAATTTGTGTTATGTTCAAGAAACTTTGTGGGCTGTGAGGCCGAAAAAGCAGCTTCTTAAAAGTGAAATGTCTCTCAGCAATCATTTCAAACTAATGCTGTAAAGCCTCAATTTTGGGGCCACGTTTTTCTGAGACTGCATTTGAAGACCAGCCGGGTCACGGTGGCGTAACTGGGCCGTTCCATCACGAAGATTCCATCGAACATGGTCAGGAAATGGGTCCTTCTGTTCCTTAGCAACGAACAATCCAATGGGTGTGCATCCTTCTTGGGCCAACCTATCGTGGGTTTCGTTGTATACTGGTAATTTGGTAGGAAGCTAGCTAACTAAGCTAACCAGACATGTGGCCGGCAAAGCTGATTAAGCAACCAGCCGATGGCACAATATCTTTTTATTTTGATTAGACATTCTCTGAAGGACGCTGCCCCTGAATTGGGACTTTTGCTGATTCAACCATAACAAATCTTTTTCGGCCACTTGTTAGCAGCAGGTCCTGGACACAGGTTTGTATTATTTCCTTTAAACGGAGAGACGGCAAATTTCTTACCAAAAGATCTTTTGTTGATACATTAACAATTTACAGAGCAACTTTTTCTTTCATTTGGATTCTTGCTACCGGCCTGAAAGTCCAATATTCTTTATCTTTATTGAGCTCTGTTGCTTTTGGTCTTTACCACCTCCTGAGAGAAATATCGGACTCTTTTAAAGCTCCATCGCTCCAGTAAATTCTCCAGCTGGTTGCTACCTGCGTCTCTCGGCTGCTCGGTGCATTTGGAGTATTTGCTGTGGCCCGAAATCAACGCTATACGTCAACTTGATCTTTTACCTCCTATTTTAAATGTGGTTTTTTTAGTCAAGTGAAATCCAGGACTCACATCAAAATACAGAAGAGAGATGCTTAAAATATTGAAACCATTTGACAAAACACACCTCACAAGCGCTCCTGACAGGTGACGGCGTAATGCTGGGTTGCAGTCGGATGCATGGAGGACATTTTCTCGCAGAAACACCCCTCGGTATGATTATAACCTTTCAGCTCATAGATCTTTTAATGATCTGTGCCAGTGATGCTTCCACGCCGCTGCTGATCAAATATGAAAAGGGCACAAGTGACAAAACTGGCAGCAGCTGACGGCCCCTCAGCACCCGTCTCAGCGCGCCGGTGAAATTTCCCATTCTACATGAAATTGCGGGACACATCTAGATAAATCAAAAACAGTGCGAGGCTGCCGAAGCTCTGCCGGGGAAACAGCAGCGCCTTATTATTTTCCTATTGGTTCCATGTTATACTGACCTACACTATATAGCAGTCGGGTTTAATAAACCAAACCGAAACACGGGCGGGTGGTGATGGTAGTGTGTGAAATGGAGACTGGGAGCAGTGTGTGCAGAGAGTGTGCAGAGAAACACAAGCACACACACACCTACACACACACACACACACACACACACACACTCACTCTTGCCGGAGGAGACAGCTCGCAAACAGCGTGATTTAGGAGCTCGGCCGCTGGCAAACAGGAGTGTTTAGGAGAGAGGGAAACACGGGAAGGAAGGAAGGAAGAGGAGGAGTGGTGGACGGAGGACAAGACAACTGGCCCCATCAATTACCCTGTTAGCGTGAACAAAGAGCTGCTACAGAACACAGGCTAATTTTAATCAATGGAGACGTGTGGCGTTTGGGGCCCGGGCAGCGAATTAATCTGCAATCTGCAATTAATTTGCCCCTGAGAACCAGTCTTCACCCGCCAGCACAAAACCAAAACAGAAAAGAAACAATGAAGATTCATTCCACATTCGATCACGCTGACGTAATTGATGTGTAGTTGCTTGAGGTGCTGATGTGATGGTGGAGTAATTATCTCACACACATTACTGTTGGATATTTCCAACACATGTTTAGAGGCTGTTTGTTTGAAGGCTACGGATATTTGATTTATGGTCTGAGTGTTTGTATTTAAAGACAGGATTGGTTCCATTTCACGTTTTTATGTTAATTAATTTCTTGTTTACTCCACAAATCCATAGAAGACTCCGTAAGTCAATTCACGAGCGAATCTTTTATCGTTAATTGAGTTTATGTCGTTTTATTCCGACTTTTTAATTGGAACTCTGCTCCATTCACTCTTTGTTTAATAAACCTTATGAAATTAGGTTGTTTAGATTGAGTTAGATTAATAGCCGATTCCCAGCATGCATTGTGCTGTAGCCGACTTCAGAAGCCATTTTATTTTGTAGTATCTGCCAACTCATAGGTTATATGCAAGTCTTTCTTTAATGAGACGATGCTCAACTCAAGATAGGAAAGAGGGAAGAGTAAATGTTAGAGTAGAGAGAGAATCCAACTTAAACAAATGATTTCCTCAGTTGAACCAGAAAGAATTTATTTAATATTTAACCTG